>NC_077228.1:63184658-63305950 GCF_027887165.1 Monodelphis domestica | reverse complement strand
AACAGTGGTGCCTTGGCATTGGTGGCATCAAAAAGGGGAGGCTTTGGGAGATGGCATCTTACTGTAATTCTTCTTCAACACAATTTTTATGTTTGGACAGAATCTATGATTTCAATTGTGCAGGGAATGCCCAATAAGGAAATTGTCTCTTCTACTATAGATCTCTACCTGATCTGTAACATATAACCTTAGAACAGAATTGCCTGGGGACCCTGAAAATCAAGTGACTTGCTCAGAGTCACAGAGTCAGTATGTGTCCAAGGAAGCTACTCCCTTTCCCTTAAATTCAGCTCTCTTCATATCCTTTTCTCTACTTAGGTATTCAGCATTGTAGTACAGGATCTTATTACCCCTCACTTGGACTCTTTCCATAGTTTTCTTTTTTTTTTAATCCTTATCTTCTGTCTTCGACCATTGCTAGATATTGATTTCAAGGCAGAAGAGCAGTAAGAGCTAGACAAAGGAAGTTAAATGATTTGCCCAGGATATACTGCTAGGAAATGTCTGAAACCAAATTTGCCTCTCAATCTACCAAGCCACCTGGCTGCCCCAATGTAGTTTTCCAATTACTTTTTCTCCCCCAAGTCTCTCCTCACTCCATTCTATCCTCCACACAATTTCCAAAGTGAATTTCTAAAAGTATAAATCTGCCCATGTCACCCTTCTATTCAGTAAACTCTATGGCTCTCTATTACCTCCAAGATCAAATATAAAGTCCTATGTTTGGCATTTAAGATTCTTTACAACCTGTCCCCTTCCTACCATTTCATCTTCTCATATATTAGTTCCATCTACACACTCTATGGTCCAGCAACCTTGGCTTATTTGTTATTCCTCAATCCCCCAAACTCTATCTCTCATCTCCAGCCCTTGTACTGGCATTCCTGGCAGACTCTCTTTTCTCATCTCCACTCTTGACAGCCCTGGCTCCTTTTCAGACTTAGCTCAAATGACCCAGTCTACGATGGGTGCCCTGCTCCACCTTCTCAGGCATATGGACCCTCTAAAGTTACCTTCTACGTGCCCTAAGTATGCCTTGTAAGGATTGATTTATTGCCTTGCTGCCTCCCCCATTAGTAAGCAAGTTCTTGGAAGGTGGCATCTATTTCTGTGTTTTTACCCTTTCTTTTGGGACCCCAAGAATTTAACCCAGTGCCTGACCCTAATAGATTGCTCAAATGATCGTCTGTGATGCAGATGATTTCATTTGAGTCTCACACCAGCCCTCTGAGTCAGGTCCTACAAAAGTTTTTAAGATCAGACTTACAATTTCACTCCTTCTGCCTTGGCAATCAGCTTCTTCTCTGTCCTTATGGTCTTAGAAGAGCTCCATAAGACTTGGAGGGGGAGGGTTGTGACTTCTCTCCAGTCACCCAGCCATGATTTTCCAGTGGTGTGACCTACACTCAAGTTTTCCTGACTCCAAAGTCAGCTCTCTACCCACTATGCCATACAATCTGTCTGTAACTCAAAATATCATCCCCATTTTATAGAGGCTGAAGCTGAGGCTGAGAGAGGATGAATATCGTGTCCAAGAATAGTCTCTGAGGTGGGTTTTGGAACCTGATTGCAGGTTGAGTGATTACTCTAAACCACAATACCTTACTGACCTCAAATGTGACAAGAATCACGGGATCCCAGAGTTAGCACCAAAAGGGATCTCAGAGGTGATCTGGCCTAACCTCCTCATTTTATATAGGAAAAAACTTCCCCAGAAGGAGGGACAGAGGTGGCCAAGTTGAGACTTAAGTCAGATGATGTGAAATCAAGAATGCTTTTTCCATACTATTGTGCTAAAAGGAATAATGAACTGGAGGAATTCTATGTGAACTGGAAAGACCTTGAGGAATTAATGCAGAGTGAAAGGACCAGAACCAGGAGAACATTATACACAGAGCCAGATACACTGTGGCATAATTGAATGTAATAACTTCTATCCTGGAAGTAATGTAACAATCCAGGACAATTCTGAGGGACTTACGCTATCTACATCTAGAAAAAGAACTGTGGGAGCAGAAACGCAGAAGAAAAACAATTGCTTCATCACATGCTTCAATGGGGATATGATTAGGGATGTAGACTCTAAACAATCACCCTTGTGTAAATATTAATAATATGGAAATAGGTCTTGATCAATGGCACATGTAAAACTCAGTGAAATTGTGCATTAGACACAGGAAGGGGTGGGAGAAGGGGAGGTTACAAGAATCATAGCCAAGGAAAAATATTCTAAATTAATTAATTAAATAAATAAACTTTATAAAAAAGAATGTTTTTTCTAGGAGGTCACTCTGACTCTGATATCTTACAGTAAAGTTAGATAGATAGATAGAAAATCACTATATAGAATTATATAGAATCATTTCATATATGATGATTATTATACATAATATTGTATTGTATAGGATTATACAATCTATATATTTATGTTTAGGCACATATTCATAATATATAATCACATACAGAACATATTTGACTATATTTGTTATTGTTCAATTGTGTCCAACTCTTTGTGATTCCATATGTGATCACCGCACATCAGTGCTGTCCATGGAGTCTTCTTGACAAAGATAATGGAGAGAGTTGTCATTTCCTTCCCCAAAGGATTAAGGCAAACAGGATTAAGTGACTTGCCCAGGGTTACACAGATAGTAAGTATTTGTGGTGACATTTGACCTCAGGTCTTCCAGACTCCAGAACCAGCTGAACCATCCACTGAACCATCTAGCTGTCTACAAGCATGTGACCATGTAATCATTTATAATTATGAGGTTGTATATTATCCCACATGATGCATAAGATAACTAATATTTTATATCATTATTTGTATATCAATATAGGTTATGTGTGTGGTTATGCCTACTTGCAAGGTTAGAAAAATATTTTGGATCTTAGATACTCCCTAAAATATTGCTGCCATTTCCTTCCTAGATTGTTTGTATACTATTTCTCTTGAGATTTGTTGTACATACTTAACCAGCTGCCAGTCTCCCATATTTCATTTTGTGTGGAATAAATGGTAGAGAGGTAGGGAATTTCTTATAATCCTAATTTAATTTAACATGTCAACTAGCATCTGCTTTCTATATATCTTGTATGTAATTTCTGAAAGGCTATATAGTGTGATTTGTAGCATAATGGAACAAACTGGCATTAAATCATAGGAGACTTGAGTTCAAGTCTCACCCTAAACACACTGGGTATGCAAGACTAGTTAAGTTACTAATGATCTCTTAGTTGCCAAAACCAATGGCCTTTTTGCAACCTTCACCTTTTTTTACCTCTCTGCAACCTTGGACATTTGATCACTCTCTCTTCCTTAATATTCTATTCTCTGGATTTTCAGGACTTTTCCCTTCCCTGGTTCTCCTCCTACCTATCTGATTGCTTCTCTGATTCATTTGCTGTATTCTCCTCTAGATCATGCTCTAACTGTAGATGCTCCCCAGGATTCTTCCCTGGGTCCTCTTCTCTCCATCCTACTTCCCTGGGTAATCTAATCAATTCTCATGGATTTAATTACCATCTTTATGTCAGTGATTCTCAGATCTTCTTATCCTGCCCCAATCTCTCTACTAATCTCTAATCTTACATGTCCAACTACCTTTCAGACAATCTCAAGCTGTATGCCCAGTAAATATCTTACACTCAATATTTCAAAACATGATCTGTCCCTCTAAACTCTCCTCCCGTTCCTACCTTCTCTGTTACTGTAGAGGATCACAGCCCCTCAGGCTCCCAACCTCAAAGTCATCCTGGACTCTTCCCTATTCCTTATTCCCCACATCAAGACCTATTTCACATCTGCAACATCTCTTGAATGTCCCCTTGTCTCCTCTGATGGTGCTACAACTCTAGTGTGAGCCTTCATTCCCTCTTCTCTTGATTACTGCAATGGTGTGCTGGTGGCTCTGCCACCTTCAAGTCTCTCCCTACTTCAGGATTTCCTACTAGATGCCCCACAAATAAGACACTCTAGCTTCTGGGTCCAGTCATTCTCTCTGGCTGCCCACTATGGATGAAGTACTAAATACTGACCCACTTCCTTCTAAACTTTTCCAGCTAAAATCCCACCTGGAGAAGCCTCCCCCAACCCCTCTTGATTCCAGTGCCTTCCCTTTCTTAATTATTCCCTATTTATCTTGTATATAATTGGTTTTTTTTCGTTTGTGTTTGCATGTTGTCTCCCCCATTGGACTCTTAGTTTCTTGAGGAAAGATACTGTCCTTTGCCTCTTTTTTTGACCCTAGAATTTAGTTACATTTCTTAGTATATAATAGGGACTTAATAAATGTTTATTGAATTAAAGTTATTTAACTTCACAGGACTTTAGATGCTTATCTGCATTGGTAAAGGAAGTCCTTTAATTCAGGAAGTTCATATACCAGTGAAATCATGGGTTCTCATTTCTTATTCAACCATATGTTGTCCTTTCTGGTTCTTCCCCCTTCCCCAATAGACAGTATATAAGTTCTGTGAAGGGAATGGTCTCTGTATCTCCAACATTTAGTACAGTGTCTGGTATATACAAGATGATTAATAAATTCTTGGAATCAAGCAATTAATAGACTTGCTGCTTAAATCAGAACCAGATAAAGGACACAAACTCAGGGAGCTAATTAATTATAGACTCAGGGACGTTGAGGACACAGAAGGGTATAATGATCTATTAAGGCCCAGAATTGTTGATTCTATCACCAGCTGCCTTCAGAAGTCCAAGATAATCAGACCATCCATATTCCTAACAGTAATATTTCTCACTTAAGAATATGATGCTGTGGGTTAGCCTCTTGCTGTCTATACTAGTTTTCCCATTTTCAGATTCTAAACATGGCCCCTGGAGCTTAGTTGATATTCTCCAGATATAGATCTAGGCCTTCTAGAGTTTTGCAATAGTTGGGGAAAATTAAGATATTTAAGGACTGCTTTATTTTTACCAACCTGAAAATGCCAGCATTGTGTTAAGGAGATCTGAAACAAGCTAGTACGTACTCTAGGCACTGGTGATTGCTTTATTTTTGCAGGTTATTTTATATAAATTATCTAATTTGATCCTCAAAATTGTCCTTCAAGGGAGGGATTAAAGGTATCATTATCCCCAAATTGGGGTAGAGAAAAAGAAAGTAGAGCCGCACCTTTGATACATATCAGCTTTTTGATCCTGGTCAACTCATCTAACTTCTTTAGTGTTCTAGATTTCCAGAGAAGGTGTCAACCTGCATTAGTAAAGGTTGTTCCCTCATCTCAGGGTTCTCTGTTTGAATGGCATCCCAAATCCAGTCCCTAGCCTTAGTCTACCTTTTGATGATCATATGATTATGGGAAGGACAAAGATGAAAAATGAAAATAACACTAGGCTTGAAACAGAAAGAAGTGAGTTGATGTCACCATTCTTGTACTCACGTGCATGATCTTGAGTAAGTCAATTCCATTTTCCTTTTATTTTCTCATCTGTAAAATAGAGATAATAATAATTCTCCAACCTATCTCTTTGGCTTGTCATGAAGATTGCACGATTTTTATAAGCTTTGTTTAGTCATTTCTCAATAAGAGAACACCTTCTTAGTTTGAAATTTTGGCTACCATGAAAAGAATTGCTACAGACATTTTTGTATGTATAGATCCATCTCCTCTTTGATTTCTTTAGGTAATAAGCCGGATCACGGTATAACTAAAGCAAAGGGTATCCCTATATTAGTAACTTTCTACTCATAATTCTAAAATTCTTTCAAGAATAACTGGACCTATTAATAATTCCCTCAGCAATGTTCCAGGATACTTGTTTTCCCACAGAATCTTCAATATTTGTCATTTTCCTCTTAGCATATATAACTTTAAAATTTAGATTTATTTGCTTATTTCTTACATTAAAACACTCAGGTTACTCCCTCTATCCCTCCCCCAATTAGAGAAGGCATCATATGACAAAAAGATAGGATCGGTGACTTTTTTTTTATTAGAGTCATATATCAATTTGGAGCTCATCTTTAAGGATAACTGCTATCTAGTACAGTTTTAAATCCATTTTGATAGATCCTTTCCATCCATTTCCTCCACATTTCTTCATTATTATCCTTGAGTTTCTTGACCTTTTGTTTTTTTATATTATTTTTTCTAAGTCTATATATAGAATATTCTTTGGGGAATTTGGTTGGTCCAGACCTGAATGAGTAAATTAATTTATTTACTGCTGCCATTTTTATTACATTGAGTCTAACTTCCCACAAGCATTTGCTTCTCCAACTATTTAGGTCTTTATATCAACAAAGGAGGTTTTATAGCTAGATCATTCATTCATTCCTTCACTTACCCTCTTTACGCCTTATTTCTTTCACCTTATCAATAAGGGAACTGGACTAGGAAGTTTCTAAGGTCCCTTCAGTCCTGACACAGGGTCTAATACCCTGTGTTGTAAATATGAGTCTCTTTCCTTTATTAAGTCATTTGCCTTCTCTCCAATATGACCCCTTCCATAGACCTGCATGTTTCTGAGGATGATTTACTTGGTCAATATCTGCAGTGTATTATCTGACATACAGAACACACCAATGCCTAATGCTTAGGAAACGATCAGGTGGGAATCAGTCACTAGGAGTGTTAAATGTGAACCCAAACTAATCATCTCTTTGGATTATGTGTTTTTTTCTTTCCCTTCTCTCAGGTATCAGACATGCTCCAGCAATGGCCTCGTGGCTGGCTTCCAGAGCCGCTATTTCGAATCGGTCCTAGATCGGGAATGGCAATTTTACTGTTGCCGCTACAGCAAGAGGTGCCCATACTCGTGTTGGTGAGTTGTCACGTAAGATCAGCCTCTCAGAGACTCCTAAGGCTAGCAGGGAGGCTGAGAGTTCCTTTATGTCAAGCTCCTTCTCTCTCCAAGGGAGGACTTCTACACTCAATATTCCACATTGGCAAGAACCTCTTCAGTGCCCAGAAATCTACAGAAGAGGAGATCTTAAACTCTTTCTTAGCATATCCTATAATTGGATGAGATCCTAGGCTTTAAAAAGAGAGGTATATGCTCCAAAGAAAATGAAACAACAGTGCCAATGCATTCTGCCCTGCTGAGGATCCATTTGTGCCATTGTGTTCTGTTCTTGACAGCACAATATAGTGGGTAAGGAGTAAGTCTTAGAATCAGGAAGATCTGGGTTCAAATTCCATCTCAGGTACTTACTAGCAAATAACCTCTTTGAGTCTTGGTTTCCCCATCTGTAAATGAGGAAAATAGTAGTTCCTACCTCACAGACTCATAGTAGCATCAAGTAAGATGATAGGTGCTTTTGTAAACCTAAAGGAATACATAAATATGAGCTATTATCCCACAGTTATAACATACTCACAAGGGACTTTGTTGGCAGAGAAAACTTGAAGTTTTAATTTTAAAAAAGAGGCTTTTTAGTAGTTATCAAGTGTGAGCTATTATTTTCTATAACTTTCTGGCAATTGTACAATGGTAAAGATATCATCTACTATGAAATAGCACTTGTGTGAGAGCCTGCCTGTTTGCTTTAATACCTTCATCAAAGATGCCTTCATTGGGTGTTTAGATGATGTTCACAACAGTGTTCTATGAAGTCAGTCATTTTGATGACGCCAAGCTTTTCCATGAAACAAAGGTCCATATTTTGTAATATAAATATGCTGCCAGTGTTGTAGTATGGGTATGAGTCATGAAACATTCCAATCTATAAAAAATTGAAATTGAAGATTGCCCAAACAGTAAAAGGAGAAGTGCATTGTAGAAGAGAATTATTGGTAAGATCCCATTATAAATAAGGAATCATGAAGGGAAAATGATATTGTAAGATGTTATCAAAAAATGTATAAATGTCTGAACACACAAAAAGACCAACTGATGGACAATCTAGGTGTTCCATTAAGATACAGACACATGATACATATACATGTATGTGCACATGACATATACATAGGTGCACTTGTGCCTAAGTGTGTCTATAAACAGTATAGCACAGTGGGTAGAGAATCAGTCTCAAAGTCAGGAAGATCTGTATTCAAGACCTGCCTCTAATACATATTAGTTACATAATCTTGATGAATCAGGTTTTTCATTGTTCTTGGCAATCCTTTAAGACTATGGGTTGTCGTGAAGGTGTCCACCTATACTGGTTGAGGGAATTTCTTTCCTCACTTGGGAGTTCCCAATAATGGTGAAATCACAGATATAGACCCTATCTTGATATATATTGATATATATATATACATATATATATATATATTTCTTCCTTCCTTCCTTCCTTCCTTCCTTCCTTCCTTCCTTCCTTTCTTTCTTTCTTTCTTTCTTTCTTTCTTTCTTTCTTTCTTTCTTTCTTTCTTTCTTTCTTTCTTTCTTTCTTTCTTTCTTTCTTTCTTTCTTTCTTTCTTTCTTTCTTTCTTTCTTTCTTTCTTTCTTTCTTTCTTTCTTTCTTTCTCCCAGCCCTTTGGGACCTTTTAGCAGTGACATATCCATCAACACTCATCAAAAGTTCAACTTCCTTCCAAATTTTAATAGTTCTTTCTTCCCAAAAGAAATCAGCCAATGAGGCAAGCCCCTAGCTTCCCATAAAAAAAACAAACAATTAATACTCTTTTCATTAAATGTTTGGTAGGGCTTTTTAAAAATCCTACATTAAATGATGGTATCACTAAACCCCTTAATACTAAAGGAGCTACTAGGAAGTTAGGAGATGCAGTGAGTAGAGCACCAGGACTGAAGTTAAGAAGATCTGAATCCAAATCTGGCCACAGACATATACAAGCTATAAACAAGTCACTCAATCTCTGTTTGACTCAATTTTCTCATCTGTAAAATAGAGATAATAATGATATTTGCCTCCCAGGTTACTGTGAAGATTAAATGAAAAAAAGTATGTAAAGTGCTTAACACAGTATCCAGCACATAATAGGAACTATATAAATGCTAGCTGTTGTTGTTATTAAGTAAATAACTTTCTTTGAGCCTGGGCTGGAATACTTGTCTTAAAAGAATGATATAGGGAGGTCGACTTGCTGCTTGACCCACCTTATGACAGGACTAAGTTGGAAAGTACTCTCAAGTTATTTACAATGGAAACAGGATAAGACACTTTTTGATTCAAATACTGTAATTTAAAGATTCCACTCAAGATTCTCACTTTGGTAGCAGGCTGGGAAATTTGAAAAAGGTCAGGATTAAAAGGGATTTTGGCATGCAGTTGGCCAACTCCACTGCCTGCTGCCTGAATCTTTCTGGTTCTCCACCATGTTGCCTTCCAAAGAAAGGTTTAGTGAAATGCTGACTGCCACACTGCTAGTGGATGCCAGCTAATACAAGGAGAACTCATCTTTCTCTTTGCCTTTGGAAAAGGGCATTGCTCACTGCAGTCACTATGGCAGCCTTCCTATTATCAAGGAATGTCCTTTATCAAGTCAAAGGCATCATGCCAAGGACCTAACATTTCCCTGGTACTTCATGGTGAACTCTTCCCTTCTTATCTCTTTATTCTCTTCCTCTTAAGCCTCTCGTTCCTTTTAGTGTTGCTTCATTTTTCATATTGGTATCATGCTAGGGAATGAGAAACTTTGGGCAACCATTAAATATCTTTTATCCTAAGGCTTTTTTACTTCAATTATTTTTAGTGCCTACTATGAGCAAGTTTGTGTCCTTAAACACTCAGGATAAAAGACAGAGCCCACCTCAGAAAGCTACATTCTTTTCTGGGGGAATAAAATGTATAAAATCAATAGAGCCTGTAGCCTTCTGGGAAATACCCCAATATAGCCTCAGGTCTAGGTCTCTATAAATTGAGTAACAGGGTCTTTTAGTTCTGAAATAAGCATTCAAGGTAATAAACATGTATTGCATATAGGATTGTCTTTCACTCTGAGCAGATGCAGAAGTCTTATTCTTACTTCTGATTAAGAAATGTAGATAACATACATTTACAGGTCATAATGTGAATAATCAATACAACCTTTCTTCCTTTTCCACCTGCAAAAAAGAGACAGAGACTCCATTAATGTAACAAACAAATAGATTTTAATATTTTTATTATTTTTAAACCCTTACCTTCCGTCTTGGAGTCAATACTGTGTATTGGCTACAAGGCAGAAGAGTGGTAAGGGTAGGCAATGGGGGTCAAGTGACTTGCCCAGGGTCACACAGCTGGGAAGTGTCTGAGGCCAGATTTGAACCTAGGACTTCCCATCTCTAGGCCAGGCTCTCAATCCACTGAGCTACCCAGCTGCCCCCTAATATTTTAAAAAAATAAATCAAACCTATACTTTTAGTGAAATGCAAGATAAAGCATTTAGTTTCCAATTTAACTCATCATATCTTTCTGAACCATCATATTTTCATCACTCCTCTCCTTTACTCCTTTCTTCACAGCCCCCAATGATGCCAAGATTTTAATGCTATTTACAAGAGTTGGGCAGAGTTCTGACAATGCTCACTGTAGAACTGAAAAGTTCTCAGGGTATTTCCTTTTTAAAATTTTAGTGACAAATTTCCACATTAATTTTCTGAAGTAATATGATCCAGATTGTCTCCCTCCCCTCTTCTTTCTCTGTTCTTGGGCTATTTTCTTGATTCTGAATGAAGCTATTTGAAGCTCTTTAATTCTATAGCTTCAAATGCAGCACTTACCTAGTGCCTTGTTCAAGTATTACCTTCTTTATCTGCAGACTATCTGAAATTCAGTGGGAAAGAGCTGAATATAGTGGCAGAAGTCCTGAGTTCAAATATTTCAGTTACAACCTAAATATCCTTAGGCAAGTTGTTTCCTCTCTGGAGGTCTCAATTTCCCTTTAAATCTTCTAAAATATCAGCTCAGTTCCTTAATAATACATTATATTTTGGAAATATAGTATTTGTTTACTTAAAAGTTTTTGCTCCTTCAAATAAGAAATGCAATCCATCTTTTGGCAATATATTAGTTTTTTTCCTAAGCAGTTTTATACATAATGTACAATTTTATTCACATTCTATCCCTATGAGATGAATTGGGCAGTAGTTATCTTCATTTTGCACATTAAAAAAAACTGAGGCTCAGGAACATAGTGACTTTCCAAATATCTAAAAAGACAGAAAACTAAAAGCAGTATTTATTCCAACACATAATGTACTGATTATACTCTTTTCCCCCTAGCCTATCGCCTCTGCTTAAGTACAGGGAGCCCTTACCTGTGTTCATTTGAGAGACAAAAATGAAAGAAGGAATGAACACATCAGCAGTACAGGTTAAAATTAAGAGAGGCACTTTTCTACTCTGGACCAAAAGGTAAACCAATTTCTTAATGAAATGCTGCTATGTTAAAAGAGACTCAACCTATTATTTTGTTCTAAAATACTGGCCTGACTCTAGGTAGAAACTCCTACGGATAATATGAGAAGCAAGAAAAGTACAAAATACTGCCCGTGTCCAGACTACAGATCAACAGATTAAGCCTCTTGCATGATGGGTGGCAAAGGTCAGAGATTCTCAGGGAGCTTGTCAAGATTTCCATTTGCCTCTCTGTCTGTCCATCTGTCTGTCTGTCTCTTACATAGACACACATCTCTGTCTCTGTCTCTGTCTCTCCCTCTTTTCCTCCATATCCCTCCACCAAAAGCAATGTAGTTTCTTGTAATTCCTAGTTTGCTTGACTTGAGTCCTATAAATCCATTTTCTATTGATGTTATATTTAGTCAGACAGACCAAAGCTCTAAGGATCATCAAACAAGTCAGCCTCTCTTTTTCATTTCAGCTGGGGTTTTGCTCTCACCTTATGAATCCTGACATTCTTATTCTATCTTGGTTTGCTGACAGTGTAAAGGGATGTACCTAACCTCCACCATAAACCAATCCCAGCCACATTGTTCCCATCCAATGAATGCTACATATAGGAAAAAAACCCAACCATTTGTAGAAATGGGTTATAAGCCTAACTCGGCAAAAACTCTCATTGATCTAAAGAAAGTAAAAGGATGGATTACATTATCATTACCATTCTTAGAAAGAGGGATTGATTGTCTTAGGAAAAAATATGAAGTTGACTAAGTTTATCTTTTGTCTCCCTCACCTTCCCTTCTTATGTCCCTTTTTATCTTCTGACTCTAGCCACCTCTTGCTGACCAGGCTGACCAGGGTCCCCTACTCTGGTTCCCACTTGGACCCAACCCCTCCAAGTATGCTTCAGGTTCTTCTCCCCATCCTCTTTAATCAATGTGTCAACATGTGCTTGCCCCTTGAACCATTTCTTCATCATCTGCCCCAGGGACTATTTCCCTAACATGATAAATTAATTTCCATCACTTAAATATCCATTGTTGAACAAAAGTTCAATAGATATTATTGCCTTTTTGCTTCACCTCTCCCAGGAAATGTTACAGGGTAACAGGGGGCTTCTATACCTGGATCCAAACAATTGAACAAAATTTGGTATTGTAGGCATCTTGGAAAGCTAGTAAGGAGACTTCTAAAAGCACTTTAAGAGCAAGAACCATGCTTCCCTTGTCTTGTGGTCTGAGGGAGTCTGGAGTCAGATGGTCCAAATCCTGCTACCTCATAATCTCCGTATGGGAATAAGTAAATTACTTCACTATTGGGACCTCAGTTGAATCATCTATCTGTAAAAGGAGGACTTTGGATGAGATAATTTCTAGAGTTATTTGCTTTTATGCTTCAGTGATCTCAGATTCCCCTTTGGCATCTATTAGAACCTGAATAAGCCAATTTTTAAATGATGATAGTCAAGTACCCATTTATGTACTGGGAATTTCTATTTAGGAATGGTCAGTCTTGACTGTTCCTAAGATCTTTCCTTATTTGTTCATTTTAAGTCATCAATGAATGAACTACCAGACCAGACCCTTCTGAGAGCTTCCTTTCACTCCAAATTGGCCACTGCCTACTCTGCCCACTAATAGAATCAGTTTTATAGGCTAGGACTCCTCATTGGAGTTTTGCAGGCACATCTATCTCCACTTAACAGCCCTTAGGTACTGGAATTTGGGGAAGAGGAAACTTTACAGTCCCTGTGAACAGAGTGTGCTGAAGACACACTCTATGCCTCCATGCCTTCTCACCTGTAAAAGCCAAAAGCCAGAAGTGCCTTAAAACAGAGGTTCTTTTAGAGAACAAAATTATCTAATAGCCAGAGTAATTATACCAGGTGGAAGGCAGGAAGGTCCCAAGCTTTTTATAAAACACCTACTATCTGCCAATCATTGGGCTAGGTATTTTGAAAATATCTCATTTCATCCCCTGGATGATTGCTGTTATTATTTTTTACTCATTTTACAGTTAAGGTAACTGAGGCAGACGGTAATTAAATGACTTGCCCAGGTAAGTTACACAATTCATAAGTATCTGAGGACAGATTTGAACTTAAAATATCCTGACTCCAGGTCCAGTGCTTTATTCCCTATATCCCCTAGCTGCCTATTGCTTTTTGCTCTCTTCCTTAAAAAATTTCCTGTACTTGTTTATACACAGACATAGACACCACAGATACACACATGCACACACATCCTTCACACACACACACACACACATACACACATATAAAGAAAATGTTTTGAAATTCTACACTTCTCACTCCATGAGATCCTAAACTATTTCCCCAATTTACCACCTGCAGAATACAGCCTTGTCTGGTTGCTGGGCTCCTGAAAGCCAACCACAACCCAGGAGGCTGCTCTGGGGAACAAGACATCAGAAAGAAAGAAATCCCCTGAGCTCTCTAATTCCCAAATGTTGACACTTACAAGACAGTGTGTCCAGAACAGAAACTCCTTATTTATTTGGTTAAAGAGCCATCTGACCTTGTTGTATTATCCATGTCCCATGTGAGAAAGCCCAGTAAATATTCCTGGCAGTGTATAAGTTCATTCATTTATTCATGGACCAGGAAAGAGAAACAAAGAAAAAGATGGAGAAGGGAGGGAAGAAAGCAGAAAGTGAAGGAGAAAGAAAGTTAAGAGTCAGGGATGAGGATAGAAGCTCCCTGGCTGCTGTGACTGCTTGTTCATCTAAAATCCATCTAAAAGTCTTTCTTTCTCATACTCCAAGAGACTGATGATCTCATTGTAACAAGGACCCCAAGTGACATGGGTCTCAACCCCCCTTTACTGGCTAGACAGCCTTTATCTCTGGGCTTATAAAAAAATTCATCTTCTGGTGGCCAACCTTTTGTTGATGAGCCTTTCCAATCTTAGCTAAGCTAAGGACCAGCCCACACATGCACTCCTCTGAAATAGTTCTTGAGATCTCAGAATCATCTTCATCTTTATGGTATAAGAAGGCATGAAAGAGGAATTTAGCAATGAGTCTGCTTTAATAAACCTGATTTAAAAAAAGTTTATCAACTTGGATTGGTTGATAAACTGGTTATTTTCTCAAATAAAGTGTAAATTCCTTGAAGGCCGTCACTATTTTCTTTTTGCTCCAATGACTCTCTTCCTATGGAAACTTATAAATACTTGTTTAAGTGAATAAATGCCTGTGATTAAAATATTAATCAAAGGATGATAAGTAGACATTTCTTCCATATAGGAGTTAAGAGGATGGAAGGAGATTCTCTAATAAGGTTTTGAATCAAAGAAGATAGAAAATATCTCAGTGAAAATCCAGTCCAGGAATCCCCTTTCTAACATCCCTAACAAGTGTTTGTATGATGAAGATCTCCAGGGAAAGGAAAGTCAGTATTCCCTGAGGAGACCCATTTTACTTTGAGGTAGCTTTAATGGCACTGTGGTTCCTTACATTTTAATTCTGAGTGCTTTTTCACTTGCTCTTCATTCTCTCCCCTTGGGCTCAATAGAACCAGTCAGGAAGACTTTGGATCAAATCATGCCTCTGATACTTACTAGCTGTGTCTCAGGGGCAAAGTTACTTAACTTCTCTGTATCCCCAAGTAACTCTATAAAATGATATATTTAAGGTATGTGACTGATACATTGATAAAGGGGGTTCCCACACTAGGATCTACAAATGAAGAATATGAGGTCCCAAGATATACCTTACAGTCCAGGGAACCTCCAATAAATGATTCTAGGCTCAGAAGAACCAGGGTTCATTATGGGGTATCTGACGCCTCCTCACAGATACATTTTCCATGCCAACTTGGCTCCCACTCCAAAGTAACACTTGAGCAGACTTTAAAAGAATAAAGCATATGTGTGACTCACATCCAAGGTCCCCTCAAGTCAACAGGTCCTTTCTAGAAAAAATTCTCAATGTACAATATGAGCATTAGATAGAAGATAGCTGTTTATTTCTCTACCAAAGAAATTGCTTAAGATGAGAAAAGATTCTTAAGTACATAATAAGAAACATAGAAGACATGAAACATTCATCATACTCTCCCTGAAAAGTAAATAAGAGAGCGCATGTGTGCGCACGCACACACACACACACACACACACACACACACACACACACACACACACACACACACACACCCCTTTACAAGGGAATGAAAGAACTGAGGTTCAATGGTCCAGAGATAATGAATAGTTTATCCAAGGTCCTTGAATTCCAAAGCCAAAATTAAAGGGACATTAAAAGGAGAGCTCTAGTTCAACCATCCCATCTCATTTTACAAATGTAGAAGGCAAAGATCAGATTGGTTAAGTATCTTTCCCAATGTTCCAAGCCTTGTTATCTCAATCCAGTGTTTTTGTCATACCATCAGCATAATAATAATAATGTAAGTGGTGATAATATTTTTCACAAGCAATTAGTAAATGCTTACTTTTCCAAGGAGAAACTAGCTACTCAAAGGGGTAGGCTAGAGGGAAGAAGGCACTCCCATTGTGAGAAATTTAGGGTTCAACCAAGCTTCTAGGGTGGGGAGGTTTCCGGAACATTATGGAGAAAGTCTAAGAGAAGAGCCAAGAATGCAACCCCAAAAAGAATTCTACCTGTCTATAGAGAGATACAATCAATGTGGTAGCAAATATGTATGTCTGATTGGGTATATACATGCATATGTGTGTGTGTGTGTGTAGAGAGAGAGAGATGGATAGGTAGGTAAGTAGGTAGGTAGGTAGATAGGTGGATGGAAAGATGGATGGATGGATGGATGGATGGATGGATGGATGGATAGACAGGTAAATAGATAGATATATAGAAGGATAGATAGATAGATAGATAGATAGATAGATAGATAGATAGATAGATAGATAGATTGATAGATAGATAGAAGGATGGATGGATAGATAGATAGATAGATAGATAGAATGTGTATGTGTCCATCTATGAAGGTAAATTATATATAGATGTGGAGTTACTGAAATATATGTTTGAAATATAATTGTGACTCTAGTGATATAGGGAACTCCTAATGAGAAAACTCCCTTCATCAGTACAACTGCCACCAGCTCTGTAAGTATTCTTTTTAGAGTGTTACCTGAGGTACTAAGAGTGATCTGCCCAGTGTCACACAAGCATGTTTCAGAGGAAGGACTTAAACACAAAATTCCTAACTCTGAGGCTGATTCTTTCCACTATGCAATGCTCCCTCTCCCTACATGTATACATATACATATACTACATATATGGTCACCCATGTATATATATATATATATATGTGTGTGTGTGTGTGTATACAATCTCTACACATATACATATACACACACAAATCTATAGGTTGTACATGCATGTGCATAGTCACATATGTGTAGATAAAGACACACCAAGCAGAAGATTTGGACTTCTCAGCATGATGTTAGCAAACTACAAAAATATCTCCAAAGTGGCCACAGGACTTTAGGCTATTGATGAGCATTTCCTACTCTCTAGCTGTCTATGGTGTTTGCATGCCAGATTACTGTTTTCTAACATAGTGATAATGCTCTCCAGGTAGTAACTGGCTATCAATCCAAAAGACCAGAGGCTTGGAAGCGAATGCCCATTCCCTTCCCTAAACAAATCACCAACATAAATGTTCAAAGCCACTCCACATTTTCAAAATGCAATTACTGCCAAGGAAAGTCCACTGGACAGGTGGTACAATTGAAAGAGTGTAATACGTAGATTCAAGAAGATCTGACTTCAAATCTTGCCTGTGTTAATTTCTGATATCTGAGAAACTCACTAAATGAATGATGCTTATTGATGTTGCCTTGTGCCACTAGGGAATCATTGCCTAAGAAACAAGAATGCAATTCAGTCAGTTACAAACTAGATGTGTAGACAGGAACATGGGAATAACATCCCTTTCTTATTCTTCATAATTCAGATTAACTGTTTTGTCTTGATTAGTGGAAATTTTACTATTCCTTGAATACCTATAGATCATCATCTCCAAAGATGGTGAAACTCAAATCACAGCAAAAGTTGGACCTCTTAGAAATCATGCTGATTAATACACTTTTTTTCTTCAAATTTCAGATTGTAATAGAGCCATTAAGTAATAATGATAATGAGCCTGGGGGAGAGAGTAAGCAATTTACTTAGGATCATACAGCTAGTGAGTGTTGCAAGATTTGAATTCAAATAATTGACTCTAAGGCCAGTATTTTATCCACTATGCTACCTAGTACAATGGAAATATTAGTGACTCTGGAGTTAAAGAATCAGGGTTCAAATACTGCCTCTGTCACTACCTGAGTTGATCTTGAAAAGACCATTTGACTTCTCTGAGATTCCTTTCTAATCTGCAAAGTGAAGGAATAGACCAGATGGTGTCTAAGTTCCCTTTTGCCTCCCAATTTATAGCCTCATAAAGTAAAATAAAAAATTTACCTAGTGCTTTAAACCCTTCCCCTACAAATACCCTGTTCATTATTGTTTCCCTTTTACAGGTGAGTAGACTCAGCATACATAGAGATTAAATGACTTGCCCATAGTCCCACAGATAGTGTCAAAGAAAGAATTGGAAAGATCTGACTACACTCCATAAGTTAAGAATGATAATGCAATGTTAGCATTCACACCACCCCAAATCCACTTTCCTCTTCTATGCACCCCATTCCTAGTACCTACTGGCATGCCAGTACAACAGGGGCTCCTTGAGAACAGGGATCATTTTGTTTTTGTCTTTTATTCCTCTGAGCTCTGAGTACATGGAAAATCTACAAATACACTTATAAAACCCACTCACTTATTAAAAAATCATTAATCACTCCTTTCTCAATCCTTGGAATATGGTAAGTTCTTAATAAAGGTTCCTAAATTGAATTATTGAATTCACAAATCCAACTTCTGAACACATAAGATGGGAGGTGAGTGTTTATGATCTGAGCATTGAAAGCTGGTGGCTCCCATCATAGACAAGGCTCTATATTCACAGACTAGAAATAGATTGGTGGGCAGTTGAAAGAAACATCAATCAGGTTCTAGGTCCTTTTTTTAATAATTCTCTGCCACCTCTTAGGAACAAAGCTTCCTCTAAACAATAGGGTCTCTGTTCTTGGGTAGAATCAACTGTCCCTTTCATCATTTTGACTTATATTTCCATTACCATGCCATATTTATAGTTTAGTCATTTAACTGCTGCCTAAGGATATGTACCTTCTATTGGAGCTTCAAAAACTCAGGAAATTAATGGATTTGATGGACTGTCTAATAGTCCTTGGTCAGATGGAGTCTAAATCTACCCAGAGCAAGTCACTGCAGCTTAGATTCTGCCTGCCAAAGCATGGCTGCCCCTTTTGCCCATGGCTCCTGTTTACTGTTAGAGAACATTAATTCGGTCATCTGGGTGCCCATTCAGCAAATATTTATTGGTAGCCCTCCTAACATGTCAGAAAGAGTAGGAGAATATAATTCCTGGGCCTCACCATACTAGGACTTATAAGAGGGCTAGGGAGATGAGATTTATAGATGTAAAAATGTAAACAAGAGATGGCATAGAGACTACTATTCAGGTGGGGAGGAGAAAATATGTAATATTCCAGAGACAGAACAGTCTTAATGAACCCACTCCATTCCAAGCCTCCATTTTTGCTTTAGAAACAATGAACCAGTCTATCCAAGAGCATATTTAAGTTCTCCCTGGGAAGTTTTCAGAGATTTTCCATCTTTTAAAACAAGAAATATCTCAGGAGTGGTGCTACCACATGGTGTTTTCACCACTCAAGATGACATGGGAGAGGTACTAAAAAATGAATCAAAATCAAAATCATCTCTTCTGAGATTCTGTCCATGTGTTTAGGAAAATCAAATTTTGATCCTATGGTGTTTCCACCATAACAACTCAGCCCCTACAACTAGAACACTCTACTGGTGTAAGTTTCCCCTAATCCTTTGAAGAGACCTGGATTCCTTCTTGGGATGGGAGCTTTCCTAATGCATGTCTGACTTAGATTTGGTTCAGGAGGCATTTCTATCTCTTTATGAGAGAATAAAAGCAGAACACTATATGATCTTGTTTTATGATCAAAGGACATTTTTGTAAAGGGCTTTGTAAACCACAAATCACTATTTAAATTTTAGCTATTATTTTCATCACCATCCTTTCTTTTGTTCTGAATTCTTATTAGTTTAACAACTATAAATTCTGGCTCCTGGGACAGATTAATGCCATGGATGAGGTTTACTGAAATCAGAAACAAGCATTTATTGAGTTCCTGATTTGTTTCTCACACTGCTACATATTGGGGATATGAAGACAGAAATGAAATAATCCCTACCTTCAAAGAGCTAATATTCTACTAGGGAAGACAGCATATACATAAATAGACATACTCAAAAATATATTTTAATACAAGGTAAATTTAAGGGAACAGCTGAGGAAAGAAAGGTTTCATATAGAAGGTGAATAGAATTTTGGAGGAAACAAAGGATTCTGAAAGTTGGAAATGGTCTAGGAATGAGGAGGGTCTTAACTAGATAGGTAGCTATATGAGTGAACAGAAGAGGACAAACAAAAGCGATGTTAAGGTAGAAAAAGCAAAATTTAGCAACTAATTGGATATTTGGGGGTTGAGAGAGTAAGGGAAGATATTGGTGGTGTCTTTGACACTTGATATGCCTTGAGGATACTGGATGAAAAAATTTCTATGTTCATCCTAAAGTTTTCCTCCCTCAAGTATAATGTACAACAGAGAGTAGACCTTTCCTTCACCGATATTTGACTCCAAGTATAAAGAGTACTGGAGATGAGATGGGAGTTTGAGAAAATGCTATTTTCATTTTCAATTTGACACTTAGTCATTCTTTTTAAATATAGAAATGGTAGATTATTATAATCATAATTTTTACTATTCTCAGGCACATGCTCATATAGAATTGATGCCAGGAAAGGAATAAATAAAACACAAAATTGAAATGCTTAAATAAAATGACAAATTTTAATAAGTTAAATAACAATCACTTCCCTATGTATTACTTCCTTTCCCCCAGACTAGCATGAAGTTTAATTATTTAAACTGGCTTTAAAATCTTATGGTGCCACTTGAGAAAGTCTATTGGAAGAGATGCCTTGTTTAAAGTTTGCCTAAAGCTGACAGAGCAGTTTTATGGGCGTAGTATCTTCCCATCTCCATGCCATTGTCCTTCCTAAATGACCAAAACAATAAACACACAAAGTTATAAACCCCAAACCTTTCTGTTCCATTGCTCAGGTCTTTCTGGATCTTCTTGATTGGCACACCTAGTGATCTGGCACACAAGCCTGTGTACTTGTATCATTTGTTCCCAAACACAAAAATTTCATTTCTCTCTTTTTTTCTCTACCAAAGAAAAGTAATCTTCTCACTATGAAGAAATAGAACACAAATATTTGGTATGTAGATGAAATCCAAGCTGTGTGAGATCCTGATTAGAAAGTATCTAGATGCCTTCAAAGAGTTCTTGTCATGAGATTCAGATGAACCATATTTCTGGATACCCAAAGGACTCTATAACATGATTGCTGAATCATTGTTAATCTTTAAAAAGCCATACAAGCAGGAGAGGAGCCACAACACTGGAGACTGTCAAATGCTGCCTTATTTTCAAATAGGAAAGTAAGATTTTCCAGACTCTGGACCAGTGATCTCAAAATCAATTCCTGGAAAAATTTTAGAACAGGGTATAAGAGTGGTTTGTAAACACTTAGAAAGGAAAGTGTTGGTTACTGTGGGTAAGTACAAATGCATAAACAAGTCATGCCAGACTTGCTTAATTTCATTTTTTAAACAATAGTACTAGTTACAAGATCAAGGAATCACTGCTGTCAGCATATGCCCTTTTTTCTATTTATCTTTCTTTAATTTTTTTACTTTTATTTAGAATATTTTTCCATGGTTACATGATTCATGAACCACCTCACCCCCCTGCTTTCTCTTCCCCACCTCCCAAAGTCAACAAGCAGTTCCACTGGATTATACATGTATCATTGTTCAAAACCTATTTCCATGTTATTCATATTTGCAATAGAGTGATTTTTTAACATTAAAACCCTAATCATCCCTATCATACTACATGGTCGATCATATATTTTTCTAATGAATTTCTGTTTCCACAGCTCTTTCTCTGGATGTTGATAGTGTTCTTTCTCATAAACCCCTCTAAATTGTTCTGGATCATTGCATTGCTGCTAGTAGAGAAGTCCATTACATTCGATTGTGCCACAGTGTATCAGGCTCTGTGTACAATGTTTTCCTGGTTCTGCTCCTTTCACTCTGCATCAGTTCCTGGAGGTCATTCCCATGGAATTCCTCCACTTTATTATTCCTTTAAGCACAATAGTATTCCATCACCAACAGATACCACAATTTGTCCAGCCATTCCCCAACCCTCATTTTCCAATTTTTTGCCACCACAAAGAACAAAGTTATGAATATTTTTGTGCAAGTCTTTTTCCTTATTATCTCTTTGGGGTGTAAACAACAGTGATAGCTGGATCAAAGGGCAGGGAGTCTTTTATAGCCCTTTGGGCAGATACCCTTTTTAAGCAAGGCATTAATCAGTCTCATGTAGGTGTAGAAATCCTGCAGGTCTATGGTCTGGAAGATTGTACAGACTTTGAAACTTAGAGGACCAGATACAAGAGTGGCTTTGATGGTTCAACCGGTAATTTGAAGGAAGGACTCTAAGGAGGTGCTGTGGGGCTTTATTCTTTGTCCTAGTTTCTTCAATAGCTTTATCAATGATTTCCTTAAACAGAATATATACAACAAATTTGTGTGTGACATAAAGATGGAAGGGAGGTTAAATACATTGGATGACTGAACCAGAAGGGAAAGAAAGTCAGGAGAGGCTTAAATTTATATTCCACCTCTGATACTTGCTAGCTATGTCCCTTGGGAAAAATTTCTGTGACCCTTAGTTTCCTCATCACAAAATGGAGATAATATCTATAGAAGAGCAACTAGGTGGCTCAGTGGATAAACTCCAGGGTTGGAGACAGGAAGACTCATCTGCCTGAGTTTGAATCTGGCCTCAGACATGTAACAGCTATATGATCCTGGGCAAGTCATACAACCCTGTTTGCCTCAGTTTCCTCATTTGTAAAATGAACTAGAGAAGGAAATGGCAAATCATTCCACTATCTCTGCCAATAAAACCCTAAATGGAATCATAGAGTAGACACAACTGAAACAATTGAACAAGAACATCTGTAATACCTTTCTCACTCAGGTATTGGAAGGTTTTGATGAAATATTGAGTGTAATGTGCTCTTTAGGGTTAGTTACTATTATGAAGTAAAAGTAACATAATTTATAATTAGCCAATAGTCTTATAAGGGTGTCAAAAAAGTTAATTTTATCACAATCAGTAGACTCAAAAAGATAATGTTCAGATGAAAAATACTTTTTCCTTGCCAGACTACATGAGAAATATGATGGTCAATTTTTGATGCCAAATTTTTGAAGGACAGATTTTTTAAAATATTGTCATTCCCCTTCTTTAAGTCTGTACTTTGCCACTTTGATTACCTTTGCTTAATTTACTTTTATACAACCCTGCTCCCTTACACTCTTATTCCACTTTAGTCCCTCCTGTTTGTCCTATTTATAAACTCTTTCTAGGTTTGGAATTTTACATACATGATTTTTTTCTTTCTTTCTTGTATTTAGTTATAAAATTCTCACCTTTCTTTCTTCTTCCTTACCATACCACTCAGTCAAGTGGTTAATTCAAAATCCCTCTCTATTGTTTGTTTTTCTAGTAAAGATTTTTTTATTCTATTCGTGAATTCTCTTCCTCTATCTCCTCAGTTAATACAATTTATTTTATAAAACCCAAATGCAGGACTTTATATTCATCATAACTAATGATACCCTGTTTGAATTAGCCTCTCATCCTAGGCTGCTAAGGATATTTCTGGAATCCCAGTTCTTTATTAGAATATATTAACTTCCTCCTATAACTTGGATGAACTTGTCATTTAACTAAAACCAAGTCATAATAAAAAATTTGAAAATTAAATGATTGCTGAATCCCATGGTGCTCTATTAGGAGCATCACTCTGAGTGGATGCTATGTTATTTAGCCACAACTCTTTGGGCTTGGTAATTTAACCAGTTCCAAATCCATTTGAATGTACAATCCTTCAGTCTACACTATTCCACCTTGTTCACAAAAGTATCCTAAGAGAGCACTGCTGGAATCCAGGGTAATCAATCAAAGTCTCCCCACCAAAGCATTTATTAAGCATTGATTGTATGCAAGTCATTGAGGTGAATAGATGGAATATAGAGATAGAATTAAAAATACTCCTTTATGACAAGTAACTTATATCCAATTCACTGTGCCCTGACTAAACTCTCCTCATCTATCACCTAATAATTATACTTACTCTGCAAAAAGGGATGCCAAGTTCGCTTAACAGTCTTTATGGATGGCTAACTCAAAGCAATCACTATGGTTTTTTGTCAAGAGCAAACTCTTTGATAATGCATTCTAGAGTTTTGTTAGAAATGAAAATCATACTTTCTGCCTAATAATCTGAAGTATTTACCTTCATTTCCTCTTTGAAAATTGGAAATTTTGTCTATCTTCAGTTCTGTAAGAGCTGGCCTATTTTCCATGACATTTTTAGAGATCATAGAAAGTGACTCAGCAATTACAGTACACACAGATTCTTTTGATCTGAGCTTCAGAGCTTGACCTTGCAGAGATCATCCAGGTATGCAGTCTCCTCAGTTATATCTGGTTTCAATTCCTGATTCCCTGTTAACTATTTGTTGTTGTTCTATCTTTCCTGTTCTGAAGTGAATCCTTCTTGGTGGGGGAAAAAAACCAGAGGGGACATTAAAAAACAATCAACTGCCCCAATGTCGTAAAAATTCCTAATTACTTCAGATGAATCTGGATGAAGACCAATCCGCATTAATGCAAAGACATATAATTATGAAAGTACTTTCATGATCTATTACTTTTTCCTTCTAAACATTTATGTCAATTTGATCTAGGTTAAGAAAATTGTTGCCAAATAGCATAGCAGTCTCATTTTGGTGAAGAGAGAATAAAATGTAAAGTAAATTAATAGATTGTATGTAAAAGGAACTTCTGAAGTGATTTTAAAAGCAGGTGTTTTAGGCATGATTATTCTTCTTTTAATCTTATTAACAATTTTCTTTTCTTCTGCATCATCATCCTTATCACCACCACCAACAGCACTGTTAATACCACCATCATCATCAGTACCATCAATTGTCCCCTCCATAGTTAGGTAAACTCTACCTTTCTTGGAATTATCAGGGATCATAAAATGAATAGGGTCTGTTTTAATGAGGTTTTAATGACCCACATTGGCACCAAATTCCCATTTCATAAGACCTGTTGTTTTTCATTAGAAAGAGGAAGCCAAGCTTAGCTCATAACAAACAAAGCCAAACCCCAGAAAGTCTGATTCCATTTGGAAATGAAAAGATTGAGTGGATTTCTGAACTTGGCTGAGCTTGATTTCCCACCATGACCACAATAAGTGGAAACACATGCACTACATTTCCAGTTGGACTTGGCTGACTGACAGAGGGACTATAATGTCTTAAGCAGAGATAAAATACAAAACAAAACAAAAAAGGCATCAGTGCAGCAGAGAGAAGAAAGAGAATCAGGAGATCTGGAGTCTAATTCATTCACTAACTAGCTGTGTGCCTTGGGCAAGTACCTTGATTTTTCTGGGTCTCAACTCATTTTCCTAATCTCCAAAGTGAGAAGGTTAAGTGAAATGGTTTATATGCTCTCTGCCAATTGTAATATTCTATATCCCGTAAGATTTCAGAGTCAACCTTTCTGCTGAAGCCAGTTGAACAACATAGGAAAAACCCTTCATACAATGGCCCAGTCAGCTTGGAATAGATAAAATTCTTGCCACTTCCAAGACTAGGTTAGCTTCTGGACAATGATGGAGCACACATACAGACCTTGGGGATCCAGGAAACATTTGGGTCTGGGTCCTCTTATCTAAAAGACTTCCCACGACCCTGACCAAGGATGAGTTGCCCTTAGAATTGGTTAGTCCTCAGAGAGGAACCAAAAGACTTTGCTCTCTACCAGGATGGATGTGAATAGACTCTGGCCCCTGGGATAGACCTAGAATCAACTTGACCTTGGGAATACTGTGGACTGGGTTGACTAGCCTAGAAAATAAGAATATCAATAGCTAGGAGTCAGGGAGGAATACCTACAATAATAATAGCTAACACACACTATTCACACATATGTATTTTTGTTCATAAACACATATGCAAAACTTTAAAATTTTCAAAGCAATTTACATATATTCTCATAATAATTCTATGAAATAGGTACTATCATCATTACTCATTTACACATGAAGAAACTGAGGATAAGAGAGGTAATGTGGCTTGCCAAGAAT
This sequence comes from Monodelphis domestica, assembly GCF_027887165.1. Classification (NCBI taxonomy): domain Eukaryota; kingdom Metazoa; phylum Chordata; class Mammalia; order Didelphimorphia; family Didelphidae; genus Monodelphis; species Monodelphis domestica. The sequence goes on along the minus strand of NC_077228.1, from coordinate 63,280,228 downwards.
CACACATGTAATAAATAGCATGGGGAGGAGTGGAACTGAGGTCACCCTGACTCCAAATATACAGCTCTATCCATTGTACCACCTAGTCACCTAGAAGATAAACTACATCTTTTCCCTAGACTTTGATGGAATTTTAGGGAGAAGCTAATTAGTAGAGTTCCTGGTATCCCCCTTTAACTCTTCTTGGTGCTTTTATGGTCATTTTCCAGGTCTACAGGAGACCTAGGCCATTCCTCTTTTAGTCAATTCTAGTATTGTTACTCCCCTACAGATGATATCCGCTGATTTGTACTTCCAGGATAACCTCTTTTTTTCACTTTTGTTCTTGTCTCTCCTCTCCTTTTCTTCTCCTCTCCTTTTCTTCTCCTCTCCTCTGCTCTCCTTTTATTCTCCTTTCCTCTCCTCTCCTCTTCTCTCCTTTCCTTTCCTCTCCTCTCCTCTCCTCTCCTCTCCTTTCCTCTCCTCTCCTCTCCTCTCTTTTCCTCTTTCTCCCTCACAAGGCTGACGACAGAATACCCAGGCCACTACGGTGAAGAGATCGACATGATATCCTACAATTATGAATACTACATACGGGGTGCAACAACCACTTTCTCAGCAGTGGAAAGGTAAGTTGGTCTTCCTTTTGGATGGAGAATGGAGAAGCAGGAAAGGGGCATGGGAACATGGCAATATACAGTAACCCTTATTTTAGTGTCCCCCATGGTAGGGTTTACATAATAACATTTGTCCAAATGGAGCAACTCAGGCAAAAAGAATCAAGTTATTCTGTTTACCTACCCAGCACAGGCCAACTATAGAACTGGACATCAGCCTTATATCATACATATATATATATATGTAAATATATCAGATTGTGCATATATATCTATATCTATATCTATACACAATATGAGTAGTGATTCCCAAAGTCTTATAACAAGGAAACATTATCATGACCTTCCTTCCATCTTTAGGACTTTTCCCATTTGGGGAGGGGGTGTTAGGAAAGTGGACCTTAACCATGCTCTGCTTGGAGTAACCAAAACTATGGCACCAAGTCTTTACACTAAAGAAGATATACTTCCCTCATGAGAGACCATTTACTTAGAGCCTCTTCACTCTTGTTCCAAACACAATCCTAACAAGTTCAGTTATCTAGTTTTATAGCCCATAGCAGCTCCAAAGGCCATGGATGTATTGCCAGAGGCAGGCATTCAGATATGGAAGTTAATAACCTGATTACAAGGTAGAAATATAAATATTATTAAAAAAAAACAGATCCAAAAGCTAAAGGCAAGGATTGCGGAATAGAGCCATTTGGCAAAGGAGATTCTAGTTCCACATACTTCCAAAGTCCCCTAGAGCATTTCTGCATGATGGCACAATGCAGTAATTGATGTGGCCCATTGGAAGGAACAGTGGATCTAAAATCAGAACTCTAGAGAGTTCAGATCCTGTCTCTACAGCTTACTACCTGTGTGTCCTTGAGAAAGCTACCAAGCTTCAATGAAACTCAGTTTCCTTATTTGCAAATGAGGGGTAGGGCTAGATGACCTTTAAAATCCCTTCCAGTTTTAGGTCTAGGAGTCAAGTCAACAAGCATTATTAAGTGCCTATCATATGTCAGACACTGTGTCAAGTCCTGGGGATATAAAGAAATATAAAAACAGTCACTACCCCCAAGGAATTCCCAGTCTAATGGGGAAGGGGAAGACACCATGTAAACAACCATATGCAAAGAAGATAAATACAAGGTAAGGGCAGTGAGGTTTCCCAATGGTTAGAGAGATGGGAAGTCCTGGCTTCAAATTTGGCCATAGACACACAGTTGTGTGACCCTGGGTAAGTCATTTAGCCTCAATTGCTTTGCCTTTACCCTTCTTCTGCCTTCAAATGGATTCTAAGACTGAGGGTAAGAGTTTTATTATTTTAGATACATAGAAGGTAAATTGGAAATAAATTCAGAAGGAAAGCATTCACATTAAAAGGAGGATTGGGAAAAGCTTTTTGAAGGCAGTGGCATTCTGACTGAGACATAAAGGAAGATGGAGATAGAGAAAATTCCTGGCATGGAGGACAGCTATTGCAAATACTGATTGTCTTCGGTGAGGAACAGCAAGGAGGATGGAATCACTAAATCCAGTATCCTAGGTTCACAATGAAAAAGTTGTTTGTTTTAATTTAAGAAAGCAGGTGATTGTATAATTCTATTTCAAAAAGAATTCCATTGTAAATGATTAAAGAAAATGCTTTGTCACTTAAAGGAGTAAAGTTCACTTATTCAGCAAGTGCTGAATAAGGAAGACAAGATGGCATTGCTTATAGAGGAGCTCATCCATACATCCAGGTCTACTGTTGCATCCAGCAATCCTGATTTGGAATTCTGCCATTTTCTTTCCTGTCGCCTACTGCAACATTCCAGAGACTCCAGGTTGAGAAATGTGCCCTAAATGTAGTACACTTGGCATATTCTTCCCCTCTAAATGAAAACTGCTTTGTTGTTTTCCTTTAGAGAGGCACTGGGAACACAGCCCCCAGAATGCCTTTCAAGACTGCCTCTGAACATTGCCCAACACAAATTAACAGCCTCTTGAAGCAGTAGGTGAATGCCCTGATTTGGGACATTATTTGTTTATGACTTTTGGTATCCCAGATACCCACTGTCCTAACACAACCATGCCTGATAAATGCACATACCACCAACTGGTTAATATCCAATCAGAAAAAGTCATCCATTGTACTGACATTTGCAAGAGCCAAGGCCAGTCAAAAGTAGTTGGCCACCCAGGCTCTCAAAAACATTTGCCTGGTCTCCAAATTGTTCTAAACAGGTAACCTTAGAGCAGAGGTTAGAATGAGGAGGACCACTAGGGATCATTTGTATGGTTTATGCAAGGGCTACAGAGAAACTGACAGTGATACTAGCCATTTTCCCATTCATAGCATGATGGGAGAACCTTTCAGGGGCCAGGCTCAGGAGTCCCATTTAGGGAAGAAAGATATTATCAGGGACAGAGTTTCCAGCCCATGGAGCAGTAGACCCTTTTCTTGGTGGTATGCAGAGCACCCTGAATATTTTATTCCTTTCCTGATCTTTGGGAAGGGAGCAGTAATTGTAAATATCCTGGAAACTCTTTCCCAAACTTTTTTGAGGTTATCATGTATAGAATAACACTAACAGAAGTTGTGCCACAGTTACAGGTGTCAATATTCCACAAGCTAAATCAGTGATATAATTGTTGGGTTTTAAATGATGTTCTATGCTGAATTGGAAGAGGCAAAAAGATCTGGGTTGATGGGAGTGGGGAAGGAGAATATAATTCTGTTAAAGTAAATAATAATGGCACACATTCATCCAGTGTTTTAAAGTGGGCAAAGCTTTGGTGAAATTATTGCCCCCCTTTCACAGAGAAGGAAACTGAGGGCCAATGATTTGCCCAGGCTGACCCAGCAAATTAATTATCTGAATCTCAATTTGAAACCAGGACCTTCTGACCTCAGGTCCATTCCTTCTTTTTAGAGAACATATACTTTCTCCTTGGTAGATGTTAAGTGCTCTTGGGAACTAATACTGAATTTTCAAAGATTAGTAAATCCTGTCCATTCCCCATCCCCAGAACAAACATCTCAGTATGGTTTCTGCTTAGCCTACAAGCATCTCTTGAAACATAGACATACAAAGAGATGGGCTATGAAAGTGTCTGCACATCCCGAGGCAAATGTTTCAGTTGACCCTTGGTCTGAGCAGTCCTACCTCTATACACACTTTCCAAAGTTTTGGGGTTCTATTAAATTTCCTTCCCCCATTTCATGATTCTCATATATTGTTCCATTTACTTCTACTAATATAGGGTCCTTTAAATGAAATTGTCAATGTATTGAGGGTCCTGATGTTTTTAATGGATTAAATGCCTTCCTTTCCAAGCTTTTATCCCACTTAATCTTGGGAGACTTTTTTTTTAGTTCACTATGTTGAATTGACCAATGGTGGTAGCTATGCATGACTAGAAACTGATATCCTTACTTATCCAAACTCAACCCAAAGAGGGTGAGGTAAGGTCCAAAATTGCCATGTTCCTCAGCAGTGATTTTCAGTCCTTTAGGGTCCTGGATCTGAAAGGCTCTTAAACTGGGTACTTTAAAGCCACAATCCATAGATTTTGGACAAATTGTGTCCTTCAATTTAGTATGTATATGTTTAGGGAAGTCATGGCTCAGGTACCATGAGCCTCAGTTTCCCACTGTGGAATATAAGAAAATACTTGCACTATCTACCTCAAAGGATATCTATAATTTTCAAAAGTACTCTCAAGTTGTCAAGCAAAAGTAAGCTGTTATTAACTACTTTTCATAGCCCCTCCAAACTCTTCTTTCTTTGGTCAGTAGGTTAGTCATGCACTGGCTACTGAGGAATTTGTTTTCCTTTCATTTGCTTTATTTGTATAGCAGACTACCATGTTTTTGACATCACCCTTCTGTCCTTTTCTCTCTTCCCACAGGGATCGTCAGTGGAAGTTCATAATGTGTCGGATGACAGACTATGACTGTGAATTTGCAAATGTTTAGAATGTCACATACCAAAGTTGGTGGGAGAGTTAGGAGACTGAGGAGAGGGCTAAAGGCTTCTTTATTCATCAACAGATCAGCATGAGTTCCTGAAGAAGGACCTGGTCTTCTTTCTTTCCCTCCATAAATTATTGACTGCAGTCCATTTGAGCTTTCTGCCTTCTACCATCATTCTAATTAAACCCATAGTTTTCATTAAATCTCCTTTCTCATTGTTGATGCTTTGGGTTAGAAACCATCTTATGTCTGTCAGTGGCTTCTTGTATTATGTCATGTATGCATTACACCTGCTCAATATGCTATAAGAGAATCTAGTTTTGTGGAGGACATGTCATAGATGTATCATTGTCTGCCAGAAATAAATATTAAAAAGTATATCAAAAGCTGAAAGTAAGGGCAAAGGGATCTAGGTGGAGGAAGATGAAGTATATATCTAATTGTTGTCTATTTGAATCAAATATTGTTTCCTCACTCTATCCTAACCAAGAATGTTTTCTTGCCAGGTAGCACCATAGAAGGGGTATTAGAATTGTATGATATGGTAGTGATGGTGGTGGAAAGGAAATCAGGTGGAAACTCAAAGGTTTGGCCAAAAGATGTTAATTAGCTAAAACAATTTCCTTTCTTTGGGAGAGAGTGAAGAGGGTGGTACGTGGTAATGAAAATGACATGAGTTTATGTTGGAAGGACAAAATGGGAGAAGGAAGGAGAAAAAAGTAGAGCAAATTAAGATAATGTATAGGGAAAAGAAATGGAAGAGAGAAAACTTGACAGCAGTGATCAGCTAGGAATTCTGGAGTGATGAGCCAGGTAGTTCTCACTACCACTTGAGGTCATTCCAATAAGGTTCTGATTTAGGAAAGTGGAAGGAAAGGTGTGAATATTCAACAGGACATGGAAGGGGACATAACAGGAGAGATTCCTATGAAAGCTACCTACTAAGCAGATCCTTGGGGAACTCTTTCCTTATCTGGCTGGGTCCTTGCCCCAGACTGTGGCTGGGGAACACTGGCCTTGGGTACAGGATCCTCTCCCTGTAGATGGTAGGTTTCTTTGACAAGAGAAAGACAGTAGATATCAGAAACACTCTACAATTCCTCCCTCCTCCACTCCATGACACCTCCAGTCCCTATCACTTGGTGCAATGATAAAGACCATAAATAGAATAAACAAACTAAATAAAAATTTTAAATCCACTATATATATATCTAATCAATGTCTTTTTTTCTCTTCTTTTCTCAAGCTTTTCAATCTTATTTAAATCATTCCTTTGACCAATTTAACTCTTTCTTTTTAACATCTTCCCTCCACTTTCTCCAATGGCCTTTCCTTTTTTTTGCCATGGATCCAATGCCCCCCCACCTTGTGCTGTTCTTCCCTCTTTCCTGTTCCCAAAGCTTCCAGAAGAAGGATGGATGCAAGGCAAAAACCAAAGAAATCTACCATCATCCTGTGTGCCTTTTATTAAATAAGCCATTGAGAGAGAGAAGCCTCAGAAATTCAATTCACATGAAGATTAATAGTTAGCTTGATTGAGCTTATTTATTAGTTAGTAAGGCTATAAGCTTCTTGAGAGCAGGTACTTTCACATTTGTATCCCTATTACATAATAATAATAGCTAACATTCATATAGTGCCTAAAGTTTTGCAAATTACTATATGTTTAAACCTTTAATCCTGTATAATACCTAACAAATAGTGGGTACTTAATAAATACTTATTGATTCATTAATTATTATTATTATTAGTTAAATGTCTTCCAAAGCTTCAATTGGGGCATCTCTTTAGAATAAACTAGAGTAAGCAGGAGAAAGAATATCCTTATTTGTCTTAAATTCCAGAACAGGGACTTTTCTACCCCATTTTTCTCTTTTCTTCTGCTAGAGATTTTAATTTGCAACTAAAGGGCTCAGTGTGTTGTCCTTCACAAAAGAAACCATTAATATTTCAGAAACTGCAGCACTGGTTCTGTCCCAGATCCAGGAAATGGCCCCAGATTGAGGGAGAGGTGGTGGTGAGAGGGACCCAGCTGGAAACAGAGACAAGTACTACTGATTGGCTGAATTGCCAGTCCCCAAGAAAAGGCAAAGCTAATGAAGGATGCCGGAGCACACAGCTGGAGAGTGACTGGCAGAGCTTGTACAAAAACACTCATGGCAGGCAAGGACAGATAAAGAGTCCCGTGACAAGAGGTGCCAAGTAGAGTAAAGGGAGAAATGCCTTCCTGAAGCATACTGGTTGGTCTTTAAACAGGATGATGAAGGGGAAGTTAAGAACTGACTCTTTGGTTTGGGTGCAAACAGTTTACGTCCTTTGTTACATATTCATCTCAACAGATAAGTAATGATGCAAGATTGGGGTCCAGGGGCAATCTGGGTTCATTTCTAGGATCTTCCTGTAACAAGCAATGAAATCTTACATAGTCAAGCCTCTCTGGATCAAAGTTTCTTGCCCTACCTGCTTCATACCATCATTATGAGGATATAGTAAAAAGTAAAGGGCTTCAGGAAAATGAAAAGCAATTTGCAAATATTATTCTATGCAATAGCCTTGTGAGGTTGGGCTGTGTTCTCATACCTCCACAAATCCAGATATGAGCATTTGAGTTCTTACTACATACAAAGGTAGAGGGAAACAAAACCAGACTCAAAGTCAGGAAGACCTGGATTCAAATCCTGACACATACTGACCCTGGAAAAGTCACTCAAATTATTGTGTTCCCAGGAAACACTCTAAGTTCTAAATTAACTCAAAGAACAAGGGTTCTTATGCTTTTAAAAAATTTATCTTGGCAGTCAGGTGAAGCCTATGGACTCTCTTTTAGAGAATAATACTTTTAAATGAATACTATACAATATCTAGGAAACCAATTATAGAGAAATATATTTATCAAAATGTATTGCCTAAGTTTTTTTACATGTAGTTTCTACCATTAGATTGTGAACTCCTCAAGGGTAGGAAATATCTTTTACTTTTCTTTGTCTCCCTAGAACTTAGCACATAGCAAGCACTGGATAAATCTGTATTGACTGACTGACTAAAGAATTTTTTTAAGCAGTTCATGGATTCTGAGTTAAAAATCATTGCTCTAAAACTATGTTACAGACAAATTTCTGGTATGTAATGAAGAAAATATCCATACCAAGTTCCCTATAAAAATGAAATAATAGGACAGCTCAAACAAGCAAAAGCACCATTGTAAGCACTAATAATACAAAGATGAAATGTAACATGGTACTGACTCTCAAAGAGATTGAGAAATTGATTGATTTAGAAATGATGAAATTGAACTCAAAGATTTAACAGTTTGTTGGCAATGACCAAATATATGGCTACGATCCTTAATAAAATTAAGGTAGAAGGGGTATGGAGAAGAGGCAGCCAGCAGAGGATGGATATATTTCCCTCCAGGATTCTTTCAGTTCTGGTCTTTCCTCTTGAAAGGAAATAAGTCAATTATTTACTGAGCATCTTCTCTTGGTCCATCACTGTGCAAGTCGCTGTAGAAAAGTAAGGAAGTTGTAGGCACCATTCTCATTGTTGAAGAGCTTACAATCTACCTGGGAAGGTTGATCTGGATGAAACTCTTGGAGAACACAGGAAACTACTAAAGTATATCATGTGATAGGAGCTCCATGTAAAAGAGGCGAAGCTTCTTCTCACTCCAACACATGTGTGTCTAAGTATCTCTCCCCCTGCTCTATCCCCTTATCTGGAAGAGACTTTTATTTCTACCAGGAAGGGAAGGAGAAGGTTGGGGCCAGAAACTGGCCATTCTGTTCTCTTCAGAGACAGGCTAGAATTATGTCATTATGCTTCCTTAAATAGTCTTAGCCTAGGGAAGTAACTTTAAGGTTCAAGTAAAACTTGATCACAACTCATTAATGGGGAAATTAATGAGAGGAGGGGGAATTCGATATCCAAGGTTTGACCCTTTTCCAATCACATACCTATTCTACAATGGACACCTGTAGCAAGAAGCAAAGAAACCCATTTTTCAAAGTCAATGGCAAAATTGAAATCAGAGAAAGTATACATAGAGGAATATATACCAGACGGTATAGACCAACGGAGTTCTCTGATTGGGAGTAAAATAGCTCAGTTTAATCAAGAGAGAGTGTCCTAGATTCCACCCAAAAGGGGAAATTCTCCAAAATCTCCACTATTGTAAATTGGGATTAGGGACATAACAGAAACTGCCTGTTCCTCGCATGTCGATTTCTTTCCAAATTTTTTTCTCCCTTTGGTGACTTAAAAAGAGTTTGGCATTAAACTTTTCTCTCAAGTCTGGAAGCTAAAAGAACCTGGAATCTCTCTTGTTCTCGCCAACCTGCCTCACTCCTTACACAGGTACCAGACATGAATCTCCACCAGTGATGAGAGAGACACATACCAAGGGGCTTCAGGATTTGGGTAACAAATATAATATCTATAATGCTAATTGAGCCTTAGCAATATGTAAATGTATTGCTGAGTTGGGACACAATGAAGGCAACTTAGATGAGAAGCCTGATCGGATAAATGCCATCAGAGTTCTAGATTGTGACTGAGGGCAAAGCTAGAGGTAATTAGAAGTAATTAGAGTAAAAAAAAATTAGAGGTAATAATGAAAGAAAATCTTTATAGAAATTTGGAACCAACAACATGGAAATCGGTTTGAATCAAGCACACATGTGATACCCAGTGGAATCGTGCATCAGCTATGGGAGGGATGGTGGGGGGGAAGAAATTTATCTTTGTTTCCAATGAATAATGTGTGAAAATGACCAAATAAAATAATGTTAAAAAAAGAAATTTGGAGTTTGTAAATCTGAAGATATAGCATCTCTTAGAGAAATTGGGACAAATAAGCCTTGAATAGTTGAAAGGAGTAGAACTGTGAACTAGGCAACCATTCTGGAGAGCAATCTAGAACCATACCCAAAGAGCCACCAAACTGTGTATACCCCATGCCCCAGCAATACCCCTGCTATGTCGGTATATCAAAGGCATTAAAGAGAGGGGGAAAGGACCTACTTGTATAAAAAAATTCATAGCAGCCCCTTTGGTGGGGGGCAAAGAACTGGAAACTGAAGGGATGTCCATCAATTGAGTAATGACTGAACAAGTTGTGGTACATAATATAATTGTAATGAGATATTATTGTGCCATAAGAAATGATGAACAAGGAAGTCACAAAAAAATCCTGGAAAAATTTACTGTATGTGAATTAATGCAAAGTGAAGTAAGCAGAACCAGAGAATGTTGTACCCATAACAGCAATAATGTATGATGATCAACTGTGAATAACTTAATTATTATTAATAAGGCAAGGATCCAAGACTGCTCTAAGAGACTCATGATGAATCCACCCCCATAGAAGGAACTGATGGAGTCTGAATGCACATTGAAGCACACCATTCTTCACTTCATTTTCTCCATGACTTTGTCTCTATGGTAAATGCTATGTGTCTCTTCTCATAACATAATGAACATGGGAGTACGTATTGCATACATCCTATATTATAATACCTGCTTTCTTGAGGAGGAGATAAATGTAGAAGGGAGGGAGAGAATACCAATGGCAAAATATTAGGAAATGATTATTTAAAATAAGAGAAATAAAAACTTTGAAAATTGGACAGCAGAAGGTAAGTGGGCTTTGGGGATAAATAAGCAAAAGAGAGAGACCAGCTGAAATAAATCTCTGATGCAGAGCTTGAAGGTCTGAAGTTTTAATTTGAACTAATAGGTAGGACTGGAAAACATCAGTATAAAAGACTTTGCTTCCTCCGTGACTAAAGGAGTTGAGACAGGGAACTCTAACTTGAACTAAAACTATAAGGAAACGTAGAACTAAATATATATTTAGCTAATAAGAAAAGATGAAAGAACCCTTTGCAGCAGGGTTAAAGGTTTGAGTCCATCCAATATAAACTGGAAACTTGCAAGGTCTTGGTTCATAAATCATCTGGTTCACATAATGGAAGCTTGAACCTCTCTGCTTGAAGAGTGCACCCCCAGATCTCTTCCCAAAATGGTACTTTTTATTCTTACTGGTTGGCTAAGGTTGAATTTTCTGAGGACTAGAAAGCAGGAGTGAAAGTACAATAGGGAAGGTCACAAGCCTGAGTGCCTTTTTGGAAGAGAATATTCCCCTTTTTGATTTCTAAGGAAGTAACAAGTACAATGCTTAGAGAGCCATCTGTTTATGTTCTGGACCCAGTGCTTGGGAGAGTACAATAGGACTTCAGTGAAACCCAGAAGGTGATGAAGACTTCATGGGGGAGGTGAGTCTTGATGAGGGCCTTGAGAGATGGATGGAATGTTAAAGGAGCTGGAGGAGAATTCCAGATGGCGAACAACATGAGAAAGGAAACAGAAGCAGGAAGAAACTTGGAGATCTTCAGGCTGATAAGGTGGAAACCCCATTCATGCAGAAGATCATTAATAATAACTACCCTTAGTATGGCACTTACAAAGCACTTTTTAAGTATCTTATTTAATTCTCACAACAATTCTAGGAGGCAGGTGTTAAAATTACCCTTATTGGGCAGATGAGGCAAATAGAAGTTATGTGACTTGTCGAGGGTCATGGAGCTAGTCTCTGAAGCTGGATTTGAATTCAGGTCTTCCTAATACAGATCCAATACCCTATCCAATGTATCACCTAGCTATCTCAAACCATTGCTTGGTTAACTCTGTAATCGCTGGACCACAACAGAATAAAGCATAAATAGAAGCTAGGGTGATCCACTGCAATTATTATTGCTTCTACTATTTTAAGCAATTAAACTTATCCTTAATGGGTTTGACAAGCTAATTCAGATAATCTGTCAATTCATTTTCATTTTAAAAAATAATAGAATCAGTCATTTGGCAGATGTTTCCTGATGGTGGTGGTGCTGTTAAAGGTACTTTCTGATCAAATATGGGTCGGATTAGATCGAGTTTACTCAAGTTTTTGGATTAACAAGAATGGTTGGGTCAGCCAAGCAGATCAGATGATAGAGAGCCAGGCTTGAAGATGAGAGTTTCTGGGTTCAAATCTGGCTTTGGACACTTTCTAGCAATGTAACTCTGGGCAAGGCACTTGACCCCATTTGTCTATCCCTTATCCTACTTAGTATCAATTCTAAGACAGAAGATAAAGCTTAAAAAAAAAAAGAATGCCATCCCTCCTTATCATTACTTCCTAGAATCCTTCAAGTCTCAGCTAAAATCCCATCCTCTACAAAACACTTTTCCCACCTCCTCTTAAATCTAAGTGCCCTTCCTCTGTTGTTGCCTCCTATTTGTCCCACATACAGCTTGTTCAGACACAGTTGTTTTCATGTTGTCTCCCCCAATTGGAAAGGAAGTTCTTGGAAGTCAAGACCTGTTTTTTGCCTTTCTTTTTATCTCCTACATTTACCAACAGTGCCTAGCACATAGTTGGTACTTAATAAATAATTATTGACTGACTGCTAATAGATTTCATAGGGCACAAAACCTTGGATGAGGAAAAATTATATTTCTATTTCCCCAGCTTCTATCTGAAGTTTATCATTTCTTTTAATGATGAATATAGAAAACAAACATGATTTTGAGAAGGGGTTCATAGACTCTCAGATTGCTAAAGGGATCTATGACCTAAACAAGGATGAGAACCAGTGGCCAAGGTGATCTCTGAATTCTCCAGCTCTGAAACTGTAAGATTCTATGACTAAATTAAATTAAAAAAAATCTTCCCAGCCAGTCTCATGTGTATAGATGCAGCCCAATAATGAGGATACTAGGCAATATTCTATAGATAAATCTTAGCGTGTTTGAGATAAGTACATTGGATACTTTGATCTGCTAGGAATTGGATTTCCTCTTTCTAAGACATTTTAAGGATACACATTTCTCTTATTGTAGAGTGAATTACTGAGCTCTCCAGCAAATATCAGGGAAGATGGGGATTCCAGCCTCTAGGGGCAAACATCTAGTGTCATCTCCCATGGCCTTTGGGCTTTTGTTTTCTCTATATCACTCCCAATCAAATGCCTGGGAAAGGTAGAGTAGAGGTCACAGGTTTGAGTGTATAACCACATATTTTTCCTGCATCCTAATGCAGCAATCAGACTACTCTGAGGCAAGTATAGACTAGGGGATCAAGGGTCCAGTTCCCTAGGCTGGAGTGCCTTATCCATCAAAGTCATCATACCCCAGAGAACACAAACACGCTCCTTCTCCTAGATAGTCCAGTTCTGGGATTGTGTTCCAGAGGAAAAGGTGAGCAGATGGTGACTCCATGGAAAGAGAAGAGATGATAAATCCAGAGCCATTCACTTAAATGTCTTCAGGCTGGGTGCTTATTTTAATATGCAGAATGATTTGCTCTCTTCAGTTACTTCTGTGCACAACAGGCTGTCTAACAAGTGTCAAGCCTGATATCTGGTCAGTTGGGAAAGGGACTTATCAAGGGACACCAGGGAAGCAGGTAAAGCCATGAGAAAAAGCATCAAGGTCATACCTTAAAGGGAAGAGGCATTGATCCCCCTTTCCTAATGTAGAAAGAAACTGGCCTTTGGGGTCAAGGATGCTCATACTTAGTGGAAACTTTTTTCAAGCCATTTCAAAGAGAGATAAATCATTATCCTGCTATATAGCCCTTTCCTCAGAAACTCTCAGTGGCTCTCCTATTGTCTACAGTATAAAATATAAACCTTAAGATGGTGCTCAACAATCTGGCCCCAACCACCTTTTCAACCTTATATGAAGCCATTTCCTTTCACATATTACATGTTGCAAGTAAAATGGCCAATCAGATGTTCATCAATGTCATCCCATACTTTCTAGAGACTGTGTGTTCCCATAGGACATCCTCCATGTCTGGGACATTCTCTCTTCAGCTGTTCTCTTTTGTCAAAGCCCACCACAGGTGCCACCTCTTTCATGAAGCCTTTCCTTATTTATCTATCATATGCATCTTCTAAGCTTTCCTTATGCAGTAGTAAAATTGTATACTAAGAGCACTAGATTTGGCAGTAGGAAGTCCTGAGTTCAAATTTTGCCTCAGGTACAAGCTGTAAGACACCTATGCCAGTTTGTAAGATGGAAGTGATAATAAAATCTATCTCATAGGGTTTTTTATGAAGACCAAATGAGAAAATGCATGTGAAACACTTTGGAAACCTTAAAGTACTATATTAACAGATCCCCAAGAGGCAAGCTGGTCACATAGTATGAAGGAGGGATCATCAGTAAGGAATCTAGATGCTCTATCAGAATTCATCCAATGTTAAGAAATGGGGGGGGGCAGCTGGGTAGCTCAGTGGATTGAGAGTCAGGCCTAGAGATGGGAGGTCCTGGGTTCAAATCTGGCCTCAGACACTTCCCAGCTGTGTGACCATGGGCAAGTCACTTAACCCCCATTGCTTAGCCCTTACCACTCTTCTGCCTTGGAGCCAATACACAGTGTTGACTCCAAGATGGAAGGTTAAAAAAAAATTGGGCAGAAGGCTCTTAACATATTAAGTAGACTCCCCATTGCAGAGAATTTGTTGGAGAACATGATAAATTTCAAAAGATGAAAAGACAAGGATAGATTTTGAACTAGAACAGATTGTGAAGGAGTGCCCAATGTACTGCCATTTTAAATAATGCTTGAAAGTTAACAAAGAACAACTCTTTCACACACACACACACACACACATGAATAAAATTATATTTGATTCTCATGACAGCTTTGTATAATTATTATCTCTATTTTACAGATGAGAAAACTAAGACTGTGAGAGATTAAGTAACTGATCTCACCAATTGATAAGTAAGCAGATCTCACCAGAATGGCGCCCAATGTGGGACTCAAAACCACAACCCTGGGATTAAGAGTCCCATGCTCTTTAGGCTTTAGATAATGAGGAAATATCACTAATCAACATGTATACACCAAATAATATAGCACCCAAATTTCTAATGGAGAAACTAGGAGAACTGAAGGAAGAAATAGACAGTAAAACCATATTAGTGGAAGATTTGAACCAAGCACTATCAAATTTAGATAAATCAAATAAATAAATAAATAAATAAGAAAGAGGTAAAAGAAGTGAATGGAATCTTAGAAAAATTAGAATTAATAGACATATGGAGAAAAATAAATAGGGACAAAAAGGAATACACCTTCTTCTTAGCACCACATGGCACATTCACAAAGATTGACCATACACTAGGTCACAGAAACATGGCATGCAAATGCAGAAAAGCAGAAATAATAAATGCAGCCTTTTCAGATCACAAGGCAATAAAAATATTGATCGGTAAGGGTACATGGAGAGCCAAATCAAAAATTAATTGGAAATTAAATAATATGATACTCCAAAATTGGTTAGTTAGAGAAGAAATCATAGAAATAATTAATAATTTCATTGAAGAAAATGACAATGGCAAGACCTCCTTTCAAACCTTATGGGATGCAGCCAAGGCAGTACTTAGAGGAAAATTCATATCCCTGAGTGCATATATTAACAAATTAGGGAGGACAGAGATCAAGGAATTCAAAATGCAAATCAAAAAACTTGAGAAAAAACAAATTAAAACCCCCCAGAAGAAAACCAAACTAGAGATCCTAAAAATTAAGGGAGAAATTAATAAAATAGAAAGTGACAGAACTATTGAGCTAATAAACAAGACTAGAAGCTGGTACTTTGAAAAAACAGACAAAATAGACAAAGTACTGTTCAATCTAATTTAAAAAAGGAAAGAAGAAAGGCAAATTAACAACATCAAGGATGAAAAGGGGGACCTCACCTCCAATGAAGAGGAAATTAAGGAAATCATTAAAAACTACTTTGCCCAACTATATGGCAATAAACATACCAACCTAGGTGATATGGATGAATATTTACAAAAAATATAAATTGCCTAGACTAACAGAAGAAGAAATAGATTTCTTAAATAATCCCATATTAGGAAAAGAAATCCAACAGGCCATCAAAAACTCCCTAAAAAAAATCACCAGGGCCTGATGGATTCACAAGTGAATTCTATCAAACATTCAAAGAACAGCTAATTCCAATAGTAGTGGTAGTCTCTTGGTGACTGAGAATGACAATTGTCTTTGTGCATTATCTTCTATTGATGTACCCTCATGTGGCTTTGTAGTCCAAAGACTGAGGCGCAGAGTTTGTGGCACATGAGGAATGGGACTCCAGTTGTTACGGGAGGTGCGGTTGTGGCCTGGTGTTGGCGTTCACACGCAGCGGCAAGACGTCGACGTCGCTCATCTTCAAAGGTGGCGACAACATGGTTAATGTGGGTTCGCCAGCTGCTTCTGTCAGAGGCAGCGAGTTCTAGCTGCTTTGGTGTAATGCCAGCCCACTTCAAGTTTGACTTTAGCTGATCCTTGAATCTTTTCTTTGGTCGACCTTGTTTCCCGAGTCCAGCTGACAGTTCACCATAGAATACCTGTCTTGGTATTCACTGTGGGTCCATGTGGATGACGTGTCCAGACCATCGTAGCTGGGTTTTGAGGACCATGACTTCGATGCTGGTGGAGTTGGCTCTGTCGAGGACTTCCTGATTGGTGATTCGGTCCTGCCATCGGATGCTCATGATGGACTGGAGGGAGCGTTGGTGGAATTGCTCCAGCTGTTTCAGGTGATTCCGGTACAGTGTCCATGTCTCACAACCGTACAGGAGCGAGCTGAGGACCACTGCTTTGTACACTTTGAGCTTCATCGCAGTGCTTACACCTCTGTGTTGGAGGACTTTGGAGTATAGCCGCCCGAGTGCCTGGCTGTCCTTTTGGATCCTGGCATTAATCTCGTGATATAGGGACCCATTGTTGGTGATGGTGCTGCCCAGGTACTTGAAAGTATTGACGTTAGAAAGCTGTGTGCCGTCAATTATAATGCACGGCTAGTTAGTTGGCCTCCCAGGTGCAGGTTGGAACAGCACGTCTGTTTTGCTGAGGCTGATAGGCCAAACAGTTTTGTTGTGGTAGAGAACCTGTCCACAATGGTTTGGATATGATTTTCTTGGTGGGCCATGAGAGCACAGTCATCTGCGAAGAGAGCTTCCAGGATGAGTCTCTCTGTTGTCTTTGTTTTTGCAGTCAGGTGGAGAAGGTCGAATAGTGAGCCATCCAGTTGGTATTTGATGTAGACACCCAGGTCAAGATCCATCACAGCATGCCTTAATACTTGGGTGAAGTATAGGTTGAATAGTACCAGAGCGAGGACACAGCCTTGTTTCACGCCATTGGAGATGTTGAAGCGATCAGAAGTCTCTCCACCAGATAGGACTTCCCCTGTTATGTCAACATGAAAGAGCTGGATCAGTTTGACAAATTTTGCTGGGCAACCGAGCTTGCTAAGGATCACCCACAATGCGTCCCTGTTCACTGTGTCGAATGACTTTTTCAGGTCTATGAAGACAATGTAGAGACTCAGGTTCTGCTCAAGGCATTTTTCCTACATTTGCCTCACCGTGAAGACCATGTCGATGGTGCTACGATCTGGTTGGAAACCACATTGTGATGCAGGGAGGTTCTGCTCTGAAACAGATGACAGGAGTCTGTTGAGTATAACATGGGCGAGGATATTTCCAGCATTGGAGAGTAGTGAGATGCCTCTGTAGTTGTCACAGGCTGCTCGTGAGCCTTTATAGGGCTATGATGGAGGCATCTCTGAGTTCTGGGGGCATGTCTTCCTCTTCCCATATGCTGGTCAGCACTATGTGGAATGCCTGGAGCGCCTTTCCATTTAAGGCCTTGTACACCTCGGTTGGGATCCCGTCTTTACCGGGTGCCTTGCCTGCACTCATTTGTTTAATGGCTTTTTGGACTTCCTCTATTGAAGGAGGGACGTCAAGTTGTTCAATGGTGTGGTTTTGGGGGATCTGGTCAAGGGCACTTGGTCGACTGAAGAGGGTCAGTTGAGAAGCTGACTGAAGTGTTCTTTCCACCTGTTGCTGATGCCTTGTTTATCTTTGATGAGAGTGTCACTGTCAGAGGATAGCAAGGGAGTGGTGGTGGGTTTTAATGGCCCATAGACAGTCTTGAGGGCACTGAAATATTGTTTGTAGTTTTTGGTATCAGCAAAGCGCTGGGTTTCTTCTGCCTTTTTTTCCCACCATCGGTCTTGCATCTTCCTGATCTCACACTGTGCCATGGCTTGGAGAGACTTGAATCTGTCCTTTTTAGGAGCAGAGTTTGGGTTATTTTGCCATTCCATAAGGGCTTTGTTCTTTTTGCTCAATAGGTCTTCAATAGCAGTGTTGTTCTCATCGAACCAGTCCTGGTGCTTGCGTTGTTTTGGGCCTAGGACTGCCTTTGATGTTTCCTTCACTGTGTCTCTGAACTGGTTCCATTTCTCGGTTGAGCTTTCAGTGAGTGGTCCCTTGGCAGAAAGCTTGTCATCCAGCAGGACTGGAATGTTTGCAAATAAGATGGGTCTCTAAGACGACTCATGTTGTAAAATGCGCGAACTGTCTGGGCGCGTTTTGGATGGCGAAGCACAATGCTCATTTGAAGAATTGCTCTAACCAATCGGTGGTCTGTCCAGCATTCAGCTCCTCTCATGGCTCTGGTAATCTGCACATCCTGGATGTCTCGCCAGCGTACAATGATGTAGTCAATGAGATGCCACTGTTTTGATCGTGGGTGCATCCATGTTGTTTTATATTTGTTCGCCATTCTGAACACAGTGTTCGTGATGGTGAGTTTGAACTCTGAGCATTTGCTGAGTAGTAGTAGGCTGTTGTTCATTTTGCCCACGCCGTGTTTGCTGAGCACTCCTTTCCATCTTTCATGGTCCTGGTCAACGCGGGCGTTGAAGGCTCCCAGTAGTATCGGCTTGTCATTTGTGGGCACTGAGTGCAGGACGGCACTCAAGTCAGAGTAGAACTGCTCGATGGTCTCCTCTGTGCTGGTCAGTGTTGGGGCATATGCGCTGATGATTGTGGCATACCGGTCTTTGCTGAGAGGCAAACGGATCTTCATGAACCTCTCACTAATGCCCACAGGCAAGTCTGGCAGCTGTTTGAGCAAACTTGTCTTGATGGCCAGGCCAACACCGTGGATTCTGTCTTCATTTGAGGCTCTGCCTTTCCAGAAGAAGGTGTATCCAGTGGTGGGTTCGCTGAGTGATCCCTTAAGGCTACGATGTCGATGTTATATCGCACCAGTTCTTTATCAATTAGAGCTGTTCTTCTCTCAGGTCTTGGGGTATTCTCTCTGTCAAGTAATGTCCTGATGTTCCATGCTCCTAGTAGGAGTTTCTTTGTATTTTTTCTTTGATTTCGACCACTTAAAGGGATGACCCGCCAGCCATGGTGTGCTGACAGGGTGTTTGTAGGGCAGGCAATGTTTGAGATACCTTTTCTAGTACCCTCCCTTGATTAGGGTGAGCAGTGCTGTCCTAGAGAGGGCTACTCAGTCACCCAGGATGCTGCCGAATGTCCCTGCTGCCCACGGGGCTGAGCGACCACTGGTCCGTGGGGCGCCTACTTGCAGGATCTTGACTACAACTGCCAGTGGTCACCTCCACCTGTTGCGTCGCCACTCCCTCATCACCGCAGGTCTTGAAGAGGGTGGACGGGGTTAGGATAGATGAGTGTGCACAAAGATACTTGTGCGTGAAGGAGATTTAAGTGGAAAAGCCGATGCACAGAGACAATACTATACAAACTATTTGACATAATAAGCAAAGAGGGAGTTCTACCAAACTCCTTTCATGACACAAACATGGTACTAATTCCAAAGCCAGGCGGACCAAAAACAGAGAAAGAAAATTATAGACCAATATCCCTAATGAATATAGATGCAAAAATCTTAAATAGGATACTAGCAAAAAGACTCCAGCAAGTGATCACAGAAGGGTCATCCACCATGATCAAGTAGGATTTATACCAGGGATGCAGGGCTGGTTCAATAATGGGAAAACCATCCACATAATTGACCATATCAACAAGCAAACCAACAAAAATCACATGATTATTTCAATAGACACAGAAAAAGCCTTTGATAAAATACAACACCCATTCCTATTAAAAACACTAGAAAGCATAGGAATAGAAGGGCCATTCCTAAAAATAATAAACAGTATATATCTAAAACCAACAGCTAATATCATCTGCAATGGGGATAAACTAGATGCATTCCCAATAAGATCAGGAGTGAAACAAGGATGCCCATTATCACCTCTACTATTTGACATTGTACTAGAAACACTAGCAGTAGCAATTAGAGAAGATAAAGGAATTGAAGGCATTAAAATAGGCAAGGAGGAGACCAAGTTATCGCTCTTTGTGGATGACATGATGGTCTACATAAAGAATCCTAGATATTCAACCAAAAAGCTAATTGAAATAATCAACAACTTTAGCAAAGTTGCAGGATACAAAATAAACCCACATAAGTCATCAGTATTTCTATATATTTCCAACACAGATCAGCAGCAATAACTAGAAAGAGAAATCCCATTCAAAATTACCTTAGACAAAATAAAATACTTAGGAATCTATCTCCCGAGACAAACACAGGAACTATATGAACACAACTACAAAACACTCTCCACACAACTAAAACTAGACTTGAACAATTGGAAAAACATTAACTGCTCATGGGTAGGATGAGCCAATATAATAAAAATGACCATCCTACCCAAACTTATTTATCTATTTAGTGCCATACCCATTGAACTTCCAAAAAAATTTTTTTACTGATTTAGAAAAAACCATAACAAAGTTCATTTGGAAGTACAAAGGATCAAGGATATCCAGGGAAATAATGAAAAAAATACAAAAGAAGGGGGTCTTGCAGCCCCAAATCTCATACTTTATTATAAAGCAGTGGTCATCAAAACAATTTGCTACTGGCTAAGAGACAGAAAAGAGGATCAGTGGAATAGACTCAGGGTAAGCGACCTCAGCAAGACAGTATATGACAAACCAAAAGGTCCCAGCTTTTGGGACAAAAACACCCTATTTCATAAAAACTGCTGGGAAAATTGGAGGACAATATGGGAAAGATTAGGTTTAGATCAACACCTCACACCCTACACCAAGATAAATTCAAAATGGGTGAATGACTTGAACATAAAGAAGGAAACTATAAGAAAATTAGGTGAGCACAGAATAGTATACATGTCAGACCTTTGGGAAGGGAAAGATTTTAAAACCAAGCAAGATTTAGAAAGAGTCATAAAATGCAAAATAAATAATTTGGACTACATCAAATTAAAATGTTTTTGTACAAACAAAACCAATGTAACCAAAATCAGAAGGAAAACAACAAATTGGGAAAAAATCTTCATAGAAACCTCTGACAAAGGTTTAATTACTCAAATTTATAAAGAGCTAAATCAATTGGTACAAAAAATCAAGCCATTCTCCAATTGACAAATGGGCAAGGGACATGAACAGGCAGTTCTCAGCCAAAGAAATCAAAACTATTAATAAGCATATGAAAAAGTGTTCTACATCTCTTATAATCAGAGTGATGCAAATCAAAACAACTCTGAGGTATCACCTCACACCTAGCAGATTGGCTAACATGACAGCTATGGAAAGTAATGAATGCTGGAGGGAATGTGGCAAAGTAGGGACACTAATTCATTGCTGGTGGAGTTGTGAATTCATCCAACCATTCTGGAGGGCAATTTAGAACTATGCCCAAAGGGCAATAAAAGACTATCTGCCCTTTGATCCAGCCATAGCACTGCTGGGTTTGTACCCCAAAGAGATAATAAGGAAAAAGACTTGTACAAGAATATTCATAGCAGCGCTCTTTGTGGTGGCCCAAAATTGGAAAATGAGGGGATGCTCTTCAATTGGAGAATGGCTGAACAAATTGTGGTATATGTTGGTGATGGAATACTATTGTGTTCAAAGGAATAATAAAGTGGAGGAATTCCATGGGGACTGGAACAACCTCCAGGAAGTGATGCAGAGCTAAAGGAGCAGAACCAGGAAAACATTGTACACGGAGACTGATTCGCTGTGGTACAATAGAATGTAATGGACTTCTCCATTAGTGTCAATGCAATGTCCCTGAACAATCTGCAGAGATCTAGGAGAAAAAACACTATCCACAAGCAGAGGACAAACTGTGGAAGTAAAAACACTGAGGAAAACCAACTGCTAGACTACAAGGGTTGAGGGGATATGACTGAGGAGAGACTCTAAAAGAACACTCTGGTGCAAATACCAACAACATGGAAATGGGTTTGAATCAAGAACACTTGTGATACCCTGTGGAATCGCGAGTTGGCTACGGGATAGGTGGGGGTGGGGGTGGGAGGAGAAAAAGGATCTTTGTCTCCAATGAATAATGCCCGGAAATGACCAAATAAATAATGTTTAAAAAAAAAAACACAACCCTGGGTTTAAGAGTTCCATGCTCTACCAACTGAGATAGCTGGCTATACTCTTTTGAATGATTATGGTTATCATCCAGGAAGCTATGCAGATGGGAATTCTCCACATTGGGAATTCCTTTTCTATTGGACTTTACATTGGACATCCTCCATGAAAATGGCAAACATTTTTTGCAATCATGAGTCTCTATTTTACATTTGTAATTTGTATTCAGAGGGTCATAAAATAAAGCTATCTGTTTTCAAGGACTTGTTTGATTTTGATATATGTGTGGGCAACACCTAGATGTAAGAATTCCCCTTTGATAGAATTTTGCTGTGCTGAACTAAATGTTTTACTGATGCTTTTTAAAAATATAGTCAACAAACAAACATGGCAAGATCTTGCCTTCTTTATGCCTTTCATCTTCCTTTCTCTCTATATGCTCTTTCTCTTGGTGATATCTTCTTCCCTGACTTTAATTATTACCTTTTTTCAGAAGCCTATTATATTCTCATCTCTATCCTCATCTATTTCCCAGAATTTCAGCCTACCATGGAGATTGCACCAATATCTGAAAATGAACATGTCACAATCTGAAGTCATTTATACCTCTAAAATTGTCCTGAATCTGCCTTTTTACTGAATGACCATTCCCATTATCATTCCCCTTGAAAATCTAGGATTCAACTTGAAATCTTCCCTTTGCCTCATATCTTCTCATCCAATCAATTGACAAGTTCTGCCAATTATAGCTCCAAAAATCTCTTACCTCTAGCTCCTCTTTTCTTTTTCTATTGTTACCACCTAATTTAAGTTCTCATTACCTCTCAGTGAACTGCTGCAATAAGTTCCCAGTTGGTCTCTCTGGCTTCAATTTCTCTCTGAACAACTCCATCCTTCATCCAGCTATGAAAATATTTTTTACTAATCCAGAATTTTGATCACCTCTGCTCAAATCTCTTAATAGTTTCTTATCACCTAATAAATAAATTCTAAACTCTAGTCTAGCATTCAAGACTCTCCACAATGTCTCTAACCCACCTTTTGAGTATATTTCAACATACTATTTCCCTTCCCATTCTCTACATTCTAGAAAAAATAATATTCATCAGCATTGTCTGATTTCAATCTCTTCCCTGTCCTTCAAATTGTATATAGACATGTCCTGGAGCTGGATAAGCTATTCCTCCTACCAGCTCTTGAGAGCTGATATTTTCAGGGGAGCCAATACTACAATCAGGGCTTCATTTCTTATTTTGTGGTTTCCTAGACCTAAGAAAGTGATGGAGAAAAGGTTATTGACTCGGGATAAACTTAAAAGTGATTCATACATTCTTGGAGAGCTAGTTGTTAAACATTTACTAGTACACACTCCTGCTTGTACACCACCTCTCATTCCTGTAATGGATTCTACCAAGCCTTTCATTTCCTCGAGGCTTCTTTGTGTAGCACCTGTTCTATGAGTCCTTCTCTGAACCTCATTCATTCCCAAGTAAAAATAAATTCTCTCTGCTATAATTTTTCATAGCATTTGTTACCATCCCTTTATTTTCTAACTCGTTGTTTGCACACGTATGCCATTATCTGTACACACATTATCTCACTCATTAGTGATGGAGACTGCATCATATATAATTTTTGTATCTCCCACAAAGCTCAAAGTCTCTGTTTTCTGTACAAAAGAATATTTTTAAGTCTATTGAAATGTTTTTGATGTGAAACTATAGATTTTTAATATGAATCCATCAACATGCATTTATTGAATTCCTATCATGTCTGAAGCACTATGTAACAGGCACTGGGGCTACAAAGGACAAAGTTTAATAGTTTTTGCCCTGGAGGAGTTACGTTTTATTGGAGAAAAAACCTATATACATACATATACACGCATATATGGGACATGTAAAAAAGTAACAGCAAGGTCAGTTTTGGGTGAGGTGAAACTCAGGCTCAATAGCTTTCCTTTCATTTGTAGCAATGGCTGCTTGTGACGCTTGCTCCTGCACCAGAAATAAATTGGTTCTCCATAGATATTGCAGTGTAGGGAGTACTTATAGGTGGTGCTTCTGTCCCTCTGAATCCTCTCTTTCCTTAACTGTGGGATTTCAGCCTGACCAAGTATCCTGATGGGAATCTTTTGTTGACAGACTCAAAAATTGAACTAATTAGGCAGCACCCCGTGGAAAAGATGCTCTGGGAAATCAAACCTGCTCTGAGTCACCCGTTGCCCCTTGTGGTATCAGTACAATGGTGTGCAGATTGGTTCCGCTGTGGGCTTCTGCACAAATGATACTGAAAATCTCTCAGAACATGAAATAACCCAAAGATGAAACTCCTGGACAAACTTATGGTGGGAGGCAAACGGAATACAATGTGCATAACCCCACGTTGCTTATTAAGTATTTACTACATGCAGAATATTGTAGAAGAGAGAAGAGAGGGAGAAGAGATGGAAGAAAGAGAAGGCATATAAAGCAGTAGCTACATGGGGAGAGGAGAGTTATAAAGGAGAGCATTGTGAGACCTTAGGGAAAGAAGGTCATCACTAGCTGGATGTCTGGTGGGGTGCAAAACAGCATCACTACTCCATGGCTGGAGGAGGTGACAGTAGAGTGAAAGGGAAGAAATATATAAATAACTTAAAGAGATAGTAGGCATTTTTAAGTTGGGGAAAGGCTCTGCTGTGTTTGGAGGCATTCAAACTCAACAGTTAAGGGTAATGGAAGGACATTTCTACCATGATGAATAGCTTAAGTAAAATCAGGAATGTAGGATGTGCACAGGGAACGGTGAGTAGTTCAGCTGAGGAATTCATGGGTTAATGCCAGAAAAGTCTAGGAAAGAAGAGTCATTCCAAATTGTGCAGAGCTCCTTGTTATACAAGAAGTGAAAATATGCAGGTATTTGAAGAGAAAAATAAAAGTGGCATGGCAAAAGATCACAAGGTGTGACAGTAAGGTATATATGGAATGGTGTCACTGGGTCCATGGATGGATTTGAAGCCAGGAGGATCTAAGTTAAAATCCAGTCTCAGACTCTTAGTATTCATGGCTCTGGACAAATCATTTAACCTTGGTCTGTCTCAATTTCTTCATCTACAAAATATGGACATTAGTAATAATAGCACCTCCCCCCCCCCCAGTGTTGTTGTGAGGATGAACTGAGATAGCATTTTCAAAGTACCTTGTACACATTAAAGCAATATATAAATACTAATTATCATTATTATTAAATTATCTTCCCACATTAGAAAGTAAGCTCTGGATAGGGACTGTCTCACTTGTTTGTATATGCATCTCTAGCCCTTGGTACCCTGTCTGATGCATAGCAAGTCTTTAAAAAATCAGTATTTATCTAACATGATGATTTCCAAGTTTATTGCTTTATCTACTTACCACATAAAGAAATGATGAAAAGAAAGAAGAGAAGAAATGAGGGGAAAATGTCTGCTAGAGGCATATAGAAGAGATGATAGGAATTGACCTAGTGTCCTGATTACTGGATAGAAAAAGTAAAAACTTCACCAATCAGAGTAGGGAGGAATTAGGATGGGATACCTTATCTAGGAGGAGAGAATGATCAACAGTCCCAAATGTTGCAGAGAGGTCAATAAGGATGAAGACTGAACAACAATGATGATGAATGGCAACCCAAGGAACATTAGATTTGTCAATTGAGAGATTATTGGTAACTTTGAAAGGGTACTTTCAGATGAGTGATGAGGTCAGAGGCCAGCTTGCAAAATATTAAGAGAAGTAGAAGCAGGATAGTAGATCATTGGAGGGAAGGGTTTAATTGTTTGCTTTCTTTTTTGTTTATTTTCTTATTTTATCTATTTTTTTATTTTATCTGTTTATTTTCCCTTATTTTGTTTATTTATTTGTTTTCTATTATTTTTATTTATTTTGATTGTGAAAGGGAGGGAAAATATAAGATGATATCTTGAAAAGATAACAGTGATTTTTAAGGTAGGGAAAGACTTGGTAGGTATTAGAAAATGAGTCAACACTCTCAGGGCTAAGTGAAGGAGATTTTTACAAGACCCAGCCAAATCAAACTGTACTTTTGTTGTGAAGTGAGTGTCTTCATTCCCAAAGCTTCAAAGGGAAATATTAAGTGCTTTTATAACTTCTTTGTTCTCTTCTAAGAAAATAATTATGGCACAATTTCTCCTAATTCTGATTTTAAGCCTTGATTAGAGATGTACAATCTTACCTTCAAATAAAATATATAATTTTCTGAAAAAAAAAAAGAAAAGAAAATGAGTCAAAAGATAGCAATAAATTGAAGATGGGAATGGGGTGACAATGGGATTAGTATTCTAGAAAATTAAGGAATGGCATTTATTAATAGACAAATAGAAATCAGTGATTCCATGAGAGAACAAGATTGTGGAAAGGAAACTAGACTAACAGTTGATGGGGGAAGGGGCAACTGGGAGTGGCAGTTGGATCTTGTGACTAGCACTTCCTTCAGGCTGAGTGGGACTTGCTGGCTTCCTGGTGTTGGAGGAGGAAGGAGCTTGTTCAGCCCAGTCAGGTGTGGTGTGTCTCTTCTTGGTTCAGCCTGAAGATTCAGGCCCAATCGCTTCTGAAGATTAGACCTGTTCTTGTTTGCTTTCTGTCTACTGCTAATATTCTTAAAAAAGACAAAACTGTCTTATATAGAGTATATATAGAGAGTAGACAGGAGTGGGAGAACCCTCCGCCAGCCTCTGGGGCCTGGCCTCAGGTCTGAAGCTGAGAAAAAAACTTCAACCCAACTGGTTATTAAACTTTTTATTATTTGAATTCGCAGTCAGATGAGTGGACTATCTTTTCTGGTCATAGAGAGAGCTGAACTTCAGTTCAGTCATTCTACAACAAAGAATCCTTATCGGACCCCTGCTGTTTCCTCTCAGCAGGGGGCATCTCCCTCCCTTGCCTCACCAAGCAATAATCTCTCTCTCCCTTACCTCTTCCATACCCCTGCTACAAACATCCCAAATCCCCATTTTTCCTATCCCATTTCCTTTCCCAATAAATATTACAAGATATATTAAACAACATCAAAAGATTGAAAAAATTGATTAAAATTTAAAGTATCACATAAAAAAACAATTGATCTGGAAATGTATCAGGGAGAAATAATTTAGGAATCATTAAATTACCTGAAATAAATGACCAAAAACAATTTTTAAGAACCTAGATATATTTGAAGAAACAATGAAGGAAAACTGCTCAGATCTCTTAGTACAAGAAGGGAATGAAAGAAATGAAAAAACAATGTGGTTTGGATTTGGGTGAGGAAAAGAGGGACAGGGAAAATGGAAACTGCTTGCACCAAGTATAGTGTTTTGGGGTTGAGCACACTCCTTTCCATATCCATCTTATATATAAAAAGAGAACAGTGGGCAAAAAAGAGGGGAAAGTATGAGAACATAGACACATAGACTAGAAAAGGGTTAGTGATTTAAAAGTTTTTTTACAAATGGATCCAATGAAGCTACGACAAGAAGGGAAATAATTAACTTGGAGATATAATTCTGTGCTCCAAATTTACTGATTAAGAGTTTCATTTCTAAGCTATATAAGAAACTGGTTATATTTGTAAGAATAAAAGCCATTCCCCAATTGATAAATACTAAAGAGATATGAATAAATAGTTCTCAGTGAAAGTCACCTCTGTTATCTTTGGCCTATAAAATTACTACAGACTAATAATAATTAGAAAAATGCAAACTAAATCAACTCCAAGGTTCTACCTCCCACCTATCAATTGGTATCATGGACAAAAAAGAGAAAATGACAAATGTCAGAGGAACTGTGGGAAAACAGGTACATTGGGGAATATGGGAAAATAGGTGTATTGATGTGCTGTTAGTGGCGCTGTAAACTTGTCTAGCCATTCTGGAAACAATTTCAAACTATTCCTCTTATAAACTTGGAAATCATCATGTTAAATAAATACTGATTTTTTAAAGACTTGCTATGCATCAGACAGGATATCAAGGGCTAGAGATGCATATACAAACAAGTGAGACAGTCCCTATCCAGAGCTTACTTTCTAATGTGGGAAGACAATTTAATAATAATGATAATTAGTATTTATATATTGCTTTAATGTGTACAAGGTACTTTGAAAATGCTATCTCAGTTCATCCTCACAACAACACTGGGGGGGGTGCTATTATTACTAATATCCATATTTTGTAGATGAAGAAATTAAGACAGACCAAGGTTAAATGATTTGTCCAGAGCCATGAATACTAAGAGTCTGAGACTGGATTTTAACTTAGAGAAGGAAGGAAGGAAGGAAGGAAGGAAGGAAGGAAGGAAGGAAGGAAGGAAGGAAGGAAGGAAGGAAGGAAGGAAGGAAGGAAGGAAGGAAGGAAGGAAGGAAGGAAGGAAGAAAGGAAGGAAGGAAGGAAGGAAGGAAGGAAGGAAGGAAGGAAGGAAGGAAGGAAGGAAGGAAGGAAGGAAGGAAGGAAGAAAGGAAGGAAGGAAGGAAGGAAGGAAGAAAGGAAGGAAGGAAGGAAGGAAGGAAGGAAGGAAGGAAGGAAGGAAGGAAGGAAGGAAGGAAGGAAGGAAGGAAGGAAGGAAGGAGGGAAGGAAGGAAGGAAGGAAGGAAGGAGGGAAGGAGGGAAGGAGGGAAGGAGGGAAGGAGATGTTGGTCTATATCTAATTTCTACGAAGAAGCTTTCTAGTTTTCCCAATGTGCTTTGTCAAATAGCAATTCACCCATTAACTGAATTTGGGGGTTTATTGCATACCATGTTACTCTGTTCATTTTTATAGGCACATCAAAAGTCTTGGGGCATCACTTAACTGTGACTTGCCTCCCCTAAATCTTTTCAGGAAATCAACAAAGCACTGTAATTGAGATTCTAAGAGCTCCAAATTGGTGTCAGCTTAACTTTCATCCTATTATTGTTGGAGGTGGTAATGATAGACAGGGTAATGATAATAATAATCATTAAAAAAACACATAACTATAGCTACATTTATGTAGAACTTTAAGGTTTACAAAGTGTTTTATCCATATTGGAGTAATGATGCATCTTTTCTTTTCTTTTCAGATTGACATGGACCGTACATATCTCCTTAAATGATCCCAGATCACTTTTTCTAGATTTCTTTCCTTATCTTATTGTCCTTTCTGTCCTATTAAATTATAACTTCTGGAGAGTAAGGAATATTTTCATCTTCCAGTGCTACATTATATAATATTTATAAAATGCTTAGCCCTGTTCCTTGAACATTTTATTGATGTTCTTCAGTCATGTCTGACTCTTGGTGACCCCATTTGGGGTTTTGTTGACAAGTATATTAGAGTGGCTTCCCGTTTCCTTTTATAAATCATTTTACAGATGAAGAAACAGGAAAACAGGGTTAACTGACTTGTCCAGGATCATACAACTTATCAGTGTCTGAGGCTGGATTTGAACTCAGGAAGATAAATCTTGCTGACACTCTATCCACTGCACCACCTAGCTGCCTAGTTTGTACATAGTAAGTTCTTAATAAAAGGGTTTTTTTTTCTTCCATACACACAGTAGGGATTTGATAATATTTCTTTAATTGAATCATCGATTTTCCATTTTTGAGAAATTCTGCTTAAGAAGACTTCTATGAACCTATGCAAAATGAAGCACAATAAATAAAACAATGTACACCAATGACTACCCATTATATATATATATATGTATATATATATATATATATATATATATATAGTTTGTATTAGAATCATTGTTCACACTAATCAAGGTTTAACTATAAAAGTAAGAACAACAAAACAATTAAAACTCTATGACAATGAATATATATTCTTGGCCAAGAATAAGAGATATAAGAAGACTGCAAAGGTGCAATCTGTGGCTACAGAAAAAATAGTTCATGCAAGTAAAGTCCGATTTTTTTCAATGTATTGATTATTTTACTGAACTTCTTTTCTCTTATTTGTCCTCTGTTATAAGAGATGACCTCTGGGAGGAAGAGGTGTATGAGGAACTTTCAGAAATGTAGGAGATATTTTAAAAGATAATTAAAAATGCACTTTAAACACCTTCTGCTTATATGATAGACTGAGAAGGACTATTTTCAGGAAAGATCCCCAAACAAGAAATTCCAGGTTCGTTTAAAAATGTTTAACTTGGGTTTGCAGAATCATCCTGTTCACTGAGATGGATGATAACTGACTTCACCTCACCCCTTGCTCTCTAGATTTGTTTCAGCTTCCCCACTAGAATCGTGTCCTGTTTATCTTGCCTGCGGATGTTCCTGGGATGTCTACTTAGCAGGAGAGCAATATCAATACACTCCACTGTTTTATTCAGTTTATAAACCACCAGGATATCTGCTCTGCTGGCCAGAATGTGCTGTGTTGTTATCACAGTTCTGTCCCAAAACATCTCATGGGGTGATTTTGACAATATTCCTTGGTTTACGAAGGTGGCACCATATAGGGAAAAGAATACTGGACTTGGAATATCATCTGCCTACAGGGAGTGCTGGTTCTCCAACATAATGGCTTTGTCATTGTGGACAAGCGTTTTGGTTTCTTTTAGCCTCTGTTTTCCCATCTGTAAAATGGAGATAATGAAGTGTGTGCTACTTTCCTGATGAAATTGTTATCAGGCATGGCCATGGAGATAGAAAGAAGCCCACAAGGGAAGAACAGAGAGAAGGCCAATTTATCTGGATTCTATTTAGAAGCTGTAATGTATAATGAAGCTGGAAATATAGGTTAGAACCAAATTATAAAAGGCTTTAAAAGCCGAACAGAGTGGTTTAATTGTTCTAAGGGACAATAGAGAGCTATTTGAGTTTACTGAGTAGGGAATGACATGATTAGATCTGTGTGTGAGGAAAGTGACTTTGCTAGTTGTGTTAAGGATAGACTGGAGTGGGAAGAGACTTGAGAGGAGGAAGGACCAATTAGGAGGAGGTGATGAGGATCTAAATGAAA
This sequence comes from Monodelphis domestica, assembly GCF_027887165.1. Classification (NCBI taxonomy): domain Eukaryota; kingdom Metazoa; phylum Chordata; class Mammalia; order Didelphimorphia; family Didelphidae; genus Monodelphis; species Monodelphis domestica. The sequence goes on along the minus strand of NC_077228.1, from coordinate 63,249,427 downwards.
TTAAAGACTATATGACTAAACGAAAGGGTGGGTTATAAATGAGGTAGAAATAACAAGCTTTGGGATTTAATTGTCAGTCAGACCATAAGCATTTATCAGGTGACTGCCATGTTCTAGGCACAATTTTAAGCAACCAACATACAAAAAGAGACAAAAGACAATTACTATCATAGAAGGCTGGAAGAGTGAATTCAAAATAAATTCAAAAGAAAAGAATGAATTTTTAAAAATTCAAAAGAAATAGGAAAATTTGAAAGAGAGTGGTCTGAAGGAAAATGAGAATTAGTTCTTTTTTGGAAGAGATGAATTTGAGAGCAGTTTAAAAATGAATTAATTAAGTACTTATTATGTGAAGACAAAAACAAAACCAGACAGGTCTTTTCTTTTAGGGAGCTCACATTTCAATCAGGGGAGACAATACTTATAGAAGTTCAGCAATGGGGGTCTGATGTGCCTTGGTGGTTTTTAGAATTCAAAAACAAACAGAAAGTAATGCATCTCCTTTAGCATCAGTTTCATTGATGAAACATCTGATTTGGAGAGTACTATTGGTCTTTGATGATGAAAAAAAATTTAATCCAGATTTTTAGTAGCTGTAGCTGCTGAGGAGATGGGGACTACCATACTTGTGATGGCAATTACCACCAGTCCTATCACCATATGTCTGGAATAACTACTGTAGAAGGTAAAATGGGGAATCAATTTGGGAAAAAATCAAAAGATTGCATTCCTTTGGTGAGAGCCCATTTGGAGCTGGATAACAGGAATTTATTTTGTACCCAATCACCATAGTGATATGACTTACACTTATTTTTGTACTTTGTGAATAGGAGCAAAGAAAAATGGCAAGAGTAAAGTAAGAGTTTGACAAGAGACAAGTGGAAATGGGGAAAAGATGTGAAGGATTATTTTCTGTATGAAAAGAAAAGCTTTGAAAGCCTTCGAGTTCTATGATGTCACAATCCTGTGCTTCTGCTATGCTTGGGGGCCACTACTCCATCATGTGGAAGCAACACCAGCTAATTATGACAACTTTAGGGACAGAATTTGCTGCTCTAATCTGGATAGTTTAACTACTTGACTATCTTTCTTTCCTAAACTGAATCTTTGACCAAAACAATGCCATTGTTAATGAAGACTTAATTCTAGAAAATTCATTAGGAAAGAAAATTCCACAGTTGGCACTGAGGAAGAATGAAATTCCAGCAATTTTGTCCAAAATATTCTCTGAAAACGTTTTCTAATCCATTTTCCTTTTCTTGATGAGGAAGGTTAATCTTTGTATTTTAGGCCCCGTATTTCATTAATATAATATGGATTTGTTTGTTTTTTTAAAATTGGGCAAGATACAGTGTCCCTTCCCATAATGAGGCACATATTTCATAAATAAGATTTATATGTGTGTGTGTGTGTGTATGCCACAAAATACTACAATTTCTTTGGTTCAGGTCATATCTTGAATTTGTTCTAGTTGATGTTACAGTTCTAAAAGAATATGTTCCTACTGGTATAATATAGCTGCTAATTACTTTATTTTTTGACTATCCCTTTTATTTTTGCTTTTTTTCCAGTTACTCCTAGATACAATTTTTTAACAATTGTTCTCTGACTTTTTTGTAAACCAAATTCTCTCCTTCTTCCTCTGCCTCATTTCTTCCCATATGGTAAAACAATCTGATATAGGTGTTGTCATACAAAACAAATTCACATATTCCTCATGCTGTGAAAGAAGACATATATCCCACATGTAAGAAAAAACTCATGAAGGAAATAATTTGAGAAATTATATGCATTCATACTCTGACAATTCCTTCTTTGGTTTTGGATAGCATTTTTCATCATGAGTCCCTTGATCATCATATAATATTTCTGTATATAAAATTCTTCTGGTTCTATTCTCTTCACTTTGCATCAGTTCATATAAGACTTTCCAAGATTTTCTGAAATTATCCTGTTGTCATTTCTTATGGCACAATAATATTCCATTACAACTATATACCACAACTTGCTTGGCAATTTCCCAATTAATGAATTAGAATTTGGTTTCTAAACTTTTACCACCAAAAAGAGAGCTTCCTTAACTATTTTTGTGCAAGTAAGTTTTTTTTTTCTCTCTTAGGCATATAAAATTAGTTATGGTACCACTGGGTCAAAGGCTATGCCCAGTTTTATAGCCCTTTATACCATAGATTTCTCTCCAGAATGATTGTTTCAGAATGTTCCAATTTTCCTGTATCCTCTCCAAAATTTAACATTTTCCTTTTTGGCAATATTAGTCAATCTCAGAGCTGTTTTAATTTTCATTTCTCAAATCGACAGTGATTCAATTCATTTTTTTCATATGATTATAGGTGAGTTTGATTCTTCATCTTTTGACCATTTATCAGGGGAAATTCTTTGTATTCTTATTAATTTGGCTCTATTCCTTATATATTTGAGAAATGAGAACTATGTCAGAAATATTTGCTATAAAATTTTTACAGTTATTTTTCCCTTCTAATCTTCATTGCATTAGTCTTGTTTATACAAAACATTTTTTAATTTAATGTGATCAAAATTACCCATTTTATTTTTCATAATATTCTCTTTGTCTTATTTGGTCATAAATTCTTTCCTTATTCATAGGTGTCACAATTAAATAATCTGTGTTCCCCTAATTTTTTGTGATGTCACCTTTTATTTCTAAATCATGTATCCATTTTGGTTTTATCTTGGGGTGCTAATTATTTTAAATATGTTCTTCCCATCAAGCCATGGTTTCAAGACATCAGTAAATCTTGAATATGCAGCCAAAACTTTCTTTTTGATTTCCTCATTTGTCTTGCCTAGAGAAGACTAAGGTATTTATAAGTATTACTTTCATCCACTGTTTCAATTTGACTTCTGCATTTAAGTTCAAAGTCTTCATTTTCTATTTTTTCCTTGTATTACATTAAGAATTTTATAAGTATTCTGCTCAAATAACATTTTATGTCAGTTTAGGACAGGTGTTTTCAAACACTTTGGACTCATCGTCTCTTTATATTCTTTTAAAAAATTGAGGACCTCCCAAAAGCTTTTATCTATGTGGGTTCCATTAATTGACTACTTAAAAAATTAAAATACTTTAGAATTATTGTAAAAATAATTTTGATTTTACAAACCACCTGAAAGTGTCTTGGGAATCATGTAGCATCACCATACCACACTTTGAGAACTGCTTTTTTCACCAGATAGAAAACTGATTTTTATTTTGTTCAATGGAGCAGCATAATTCAATTATGTCATTATTGTTGTTGTTGTTGGCTAATTCTATTATAATCCCACAGTCTTCTTTCAATCCCTACTTTTGATCTGTTATTTACTCTGATCTTTGTTCTAATCATTGATTATTTGGCTGTACATATACAGCTGATTTGGAAATCAGTAACTCATAACTTCCTGTTTACTACAATACAGAATAATTAATTTAATGATTCCATTCAATGCTTGTTCTATCTAATGACTTTCAAGACTCTTCTTGAAGTATTCATAATGTATAGATTTGATCCCAAAGCACATTTTCAATGAAGCATTCACTGTATTATTCTGTGCCCACTTTCACGTTTAAATAATCATGTATATGTATGTATATATTACATATATATATATATATTGACTAAATTTGAGACTCCTTTATAAGATTTCTCTATTTTATTTTTGCAGTGGATGTTGATACATAAGGCCCAATTGTCTTTATGCTAACTTATTTACTTATACTCATTTTGAATATTTCAGAATCACATATCATAACCAACTGTTCCATTGAAATTAAAAGCAAAGATTCAAAACAAAACAAAATAGACATACTAATTAATCATAAGAATCTTCTTGGTGTTTTGAAGACCTGGCAGAAGAGTATGACTTCCCACAAAGACACTTCATGGATGTAAATCATTTTTTCTCCATATATATTTTTTTTAATATCAAGGACCAGTTTTTCAGACAATGTCAAGCAAAAGATTTTCAGTGTTTGGGCAATAGAAAGAGGTGAAGTCACAGTTCAGAGAATATGATGAAATATGGTTTCACCATCCCACTATTTTTGTCAAATTTGTCATGAGAGTCAATGAATTATTCATTATCACTACAGAAAGCAGATAATATTTAGAGACTAGAAGGGGCTTTAGAGACCTTTCTTGATTGATCATAGAAACACAGAGACTGAGAGATGACCTCAGACTCATCTAGTCTAATCTGACCCAAGAATGTGCTCCATAACATATACAAATCTATGATACATGGACCATATGCATCTCCATTTCCCAGAATCAGCCTCAAATCTTATATCTTCAAAATTTCCATCCATTGCCACTAGGACTGCCCAATATAAGAGGACTAGCATATCCCTAGCACTGGACATTATACATCTCTTATTGATGCCTAGCATTATATTAGAGGTTTTTAAAAGCTTTCCACCTGCCATATCATACTGATGAGTCATGTCGAGTTTTTAAAACAGGTAACAAACATGCTTCATTCATCTTATACTTGCTAAGCTTATTTTTTCAATATAAATGTGAGAAAACATTTGTTGGTTAGTTTTCAGTTGTGTCTGACTCGTTAGTGACCCCATCTAGGATTTTCTTAGCAAAGACTCTAGAGTTATTTGTAATTTTCTGCTTCAGCTCATTTTACAGATGAAGAAAGCGAGGAACTTGCCCAGAGTCATACTGCTAGTGAGTATCTGAGCCCAGATTTCAACTTAGGAATATAAATCTTCCTGGCTCCAGGTTCAGCATCCACCTAGTTGCCTCCAAGAATATATTTATTCCTAATCAAACTAATCATATTAGAGTTAACCTAGTATTTTCACCCCATTTTGGATAATATATATTCAAATACATGTGTGTACTTATTTATATATCCATGTCTACTTTATTCTAAATATATATATATATATATCCCTAATTGAACTAATCATATTAAAGTTAACCTAATATTTTCACCTCTTAAGATCTTTTTGGATAATATATATTCAAATATGTATGTACTTATTTATATATCCATCATGCTTTATTCCAAATAGATAGCTATAGATATATTGATTTGTGTATATATACATATATAAAGATACATGTTTATTCATGTATATATAATGGGTTTTGTTTGCATGTATACATATATTTGGGGTGTATGGGGTCCTCAGGGAGGAGTAATATCTTTGGTATGGAGGGCTTGTCCTGCCCTCCTAGGGCAGCTCTCCAGCCTCTGACCCTCACTTGTGGCTCCCAGTAGCTGCTAGCATGTGGCAGTGGCCACACCCCGGGCAATGGCTTCAACAGGCCAGCTAAACCTTGTGAGGGTAGCCATCGGGTCATCGACCCCTGGTGAACCAGGGCTTTGCTCACCCAGAATGTGAAGACTGCTTCGGCGGAACAGGCGGAAGAAAACAACAAGAAGGTTCAACGGCTGAGATGGCAACGCAGCAAAGCACTGTGGAGTGCTCAGGGCGTGTTGGAGCACAAAAGACAACATGGCCATCCAATGCAGCTGAGGAAGTCTCCAGGTGTAACGATTTTTCATGCCAATGGACCCAGGCCTCCAACGCCGAGAGAGTGGGACTGTCTCTGTGCATCGACTTTTCCACTTAAATCTTCACGCACAAGTGTCTTTCTGCACAAAAACGCACAAAGACAATTGTCATCCTCGGTTACCGAGAGACTACTACTACTACTATACATATATTCATAATATTTGCACATATAAATATGTCTATCTGTATCTATATAGATAGGGACAACTAGGTGACTCAGTGGTTAGTGCTCAGGGTCTGGAGTCAAGAAGAACTGAATTCAAATATGGCCTCAGACATTTACTAGCAATTTGACCTTGGGCAAGTCATTCATTGGAAATTGAGAAAGGAAATAGTCCATCTAAGCTGTTTATCCAAGAATTTGACCGTGACTCACTTTCTTGACCCTCTTTTACACATGAGCCTCTGTAGAATAGCTTACATAGGCTGAAGAACATTTAGGAGTGTGTAGAACAAGGTTATAGGTGAAAGATTTTAAGATGACTTCCTGACACAGAGTTTTTAAATCCTGCAAAATGTTTGTGGATCGGTTGAATATATTTTTATAAGCTGGACTCAGCAAAATGTTAAGTAAAACCAGATCAATTATAAAAATTTTTTTTCATTTAACTCACAGGACTCTGGGCCAGGTTGCCACTGAAACAAATTACTTTTCCAATGATGACTAAGAAATATTTAGAACCAAATATCCTGAATGATAAAAAAATATTGCAGATATTTCCTGTAATTTTCATAACAGCAATGTTCTAGACCAAGACAGCCTTGGAAGGCAATACTGACACAGTGGAGAATCACTAACCATGAATTCAGGAAACTTGGGTTTAAAGCCTGACTCTGTTATTTACTAATTTTTTGATCACGAGTCAATTACTTAACCTTTCCAAACCTCAATTTCCTGATCTGTGAAATGGAGATAATAACATTTTTACTATTTTATCACATGAACTCATTTTATTTTATTTTACTTTTTTAAATCCTTATCTTCTTTCTTAGAATTGAGTTTCAAAGGAGATGTGAGATATTCACTCATTTTAAGAAAAATACTTTGTGAACCCTGAAGAACTCCAAAATATCAAGTTTATCATTATTGGGTAGAATTGTCACAGAGGTGAGGTTTCAGCTCTTTACCTTGACCACCTTACAAATTTTTTCTCCCTGTTCCCTGTTTCTGTGTGTTATCCGTGCATCTACTTGGATAATACCAATAATATATGATAGTCCCTTAGAGAGGAATAACAAAATTAAAAGAAGGCAATGGGAAATAATATGAAAGAAAATGTGGGAAAGCTATTACATCTTCAAATAACCAAGAAGATATGCCATAAAGCAATACCTTCAATCTATCATTGACTACAAAGTGGAGAGTTGGATAGGGGCGTAAAGTCCTCAATTAATGTACTAAATAAATGTTAAGTTCAGCAGAAGGATTGATGAAGTGCACTTATTTTCTACTGATGCTTCCGTAATGAAAAGCTCTTTGGAAAGAAGAAGGGCAATGAATAACAAAGATAATTTTGTCACTAATTATCAGAACCTTTTAGCACTCAACCATACTTGTGAACAACAACAAAAAAATTCCCTTTTCTCTTGGCTGGATAAATGGGATGATGCATGGTCTGAGAGTTACATCAATTGGATTGGCTTGAAGAATTTATTTACATGTGAAGTAAAATTAAAAAGTGAGGCAATTATCAAAAGTATTCTTCCTCAATCCAATTCCCCTCTCCTAGCCCACCAAAAACACTTTTTCTTTAATTATGTGGATAATTGAGAAAAAAATATTTTCCCTCTCCAGATCAAATTGCTTATCATCTCCAAGATGGGGGAGGGAAATGATAGAGGGAGACAATTTGGATCTTATACTTTCAGAAAAATGTATGTTGAAAATTGTTATTACATGAAAATGAGAAAATAAAATATCTTTAAACAAAAAAAATACTTTCCCTCATTTATCCACAGAACTCTGACAATTCTTTGTTTTATTTAAAAAGATGGCTGTTTCTTGGACTTATTAACCTGCACAAGGAGCACTTCATGTCCAAGAAAGACTAATAAGCTGCAAATTGGCAGAAGGAGGTCGGAGGACAAAGGAATTGGGCACATGGGACTTTGAAACCACCAGCAGGTTGCTATTGGACACAAGTGAACATTGCAAACTCCAGTGAGTTGAAATGAACTCTAAAAGCAATTTAATCTAACTTTATCTGAGCCCACCAAAATCTCCTTAACAGCATTCTAAACAATTGACCCCCTTAGTTTAGAAACTTCTAATTATAGGAACTCTCTGGCTCCTAAGGCAGCCAACTCTACTTTGGGACCATTTGGGCCAGTTGTCCTTTTGATCAAACTCAAATCTGCCTCTCTCCAGTTTCCATTCATGGCAGTTGGTTCTGCATCAGGAGCCAAACATACGCAATCTAATTCTTTTTTTCTACATGAAAGTTTTTCAAATGCTTATTGACAGCTAGCCACCTCAATCTATTTTACTCCAGGTTAGACATATCCTTATTCCTTCAATTAGTGTGAGTGAAGGGAAAAAATTAATCATAATATTGTTTCATTGATCTGCTAACTAGAAACAATTGAGATGTTCAAAATTCATAATTGGCCACATTTCCAAACATTTTCTACCTATCTCCACCCCCCTCCATTATTCAACTCCTTCTATTATTAACAAAGTCGTTATTTCATTATGCCTCATAATATTCCTGGGAAGGAGGAGAGATAGCTAGTATCTTCTGTATATTGGTTATCTTCAATCCATCCTGTATATTATCAATTGGTACATAACTGTTAGTAGGTGGTGCAGCCCATTAGACTATAAGCTCCTTGAGAGCAGGCATTGCATTTTGCCTTTCTTTGTATACTGGTATATAGTAGGTACTTAATAAATGTTTGGTGAGTACTCTTATTTAATAAACTAGGGTAGTTAGCTAATCTGGATAAAGCTGGGTTCTACTGAGACCAATATGACGAGTTTAGTCTCTTAATGGCTTTCATAGTTTTAGTTTCTCTGCCAAAGACTTGGTCTTTAATTATAAAAAGTAAACTAGTGGGGACATTAGAGATCATATAGGGCAGAGATTCTTTACCTTGTTTGTGTCATGGACCCCTCTGACATTCTAATGAAATCTAGGGACATCATGGTTTTTTGTTTTATTATTATTGTATTATTATTATTATCATAATTTTTTAATGAATCACAGAGAAACAAGGTGGCCATGGTTCAGTGAATAGAGGGGCTATCTTTGGAATTGTACCTCTGACACATGCTGACTATGGAACCAAGGACAAGTCTCTCTCTCTCTCTCTCTCTCTCTCTCTCTCTCTCTCTCTCTCTCTCTCTCTCTCTCTCTCTCTCTCTCTCTCTCTTTCCCTCTCTCTCTCTCTCTCTCTCTCTCTCTCTCTCTTTCCCTCTCTCTCAACTTCAGATAAATAGTCTGCAGTGGAGAAAGAAGTTTTCAGACCTGGAGTTCCCAGTATTGTTGAAAATTGTAGGTCCAAACAAAACAAAATGATAGAAAAAGAATGGGTCATCTGGGGTCTAGTGATTCTCACAGAGTATAGGAAAGGTGAATGAGACAATATCTCAAAACCATTTAAACTCAGTGACTTAGAAGAAAATACTCCCCTATGAGATTTAACAGGTCAGTAGAATTATTCTCCAATGCCCTAGTTATTTTGAGCATTCACACAACTTTTGATTCTCCCCAAAGTGAGGCAGAAGAGATCATCCCCTCTATCTACAGATGCACACACACACACACACACACACACACACACACACACACACACACACACACACACCTTACAATTGTATTTCTGATCCAACAATTTGCTATTAAGATCTATGGTATTACCTGTTCCTGGAGATTTTTCCTCATCTAATTCTACAGAATCAGAGCTTTGAATCATTTTCCCTTCTTTTCTATAAATTTTAAGATATTTGTGTACACTGATTTTTTTCTCACTCTGTAAGTGCTAAGTTCATTCAATGAAATCTTATTTTGAAAACTACAGTCTCCCAAGAGTTATGATTTCAGCAGTGATAGGAATCCAATGGAATCTCTTCTAGAATGATAATTTGCTTTCCCATTGTTGAATAATGTCTACCACAATCAGGATTTCTTTTACAATAAGCAGCTACAGAACCCATCTGATTTGAAGGGCCATCCCTTGCTCCACAGCATCTCTACCTGAAATTTTGATTCTTTGATTCTTTGAAATGTTTTTTGGTAGGAAGCTCCTTTTTAAATGCAAACATTATTTTTAAAAAGTGACACAATTTAAGTCAACAAGCATTAATTAATCAGCTTTACAAGTCTGGATGACAGGCTAATTAATTAGGAAGTAACTTAATACCCTAATGATTTTTTTTTACCAAATTAGTGAAAGATAACTGAGTCCTGGGAAGATGTCTCTCAAGATGGCTAAATGATTGATGGAGAAACAACAAAGGTCTTCAGTACGTGATACTGCCCAGTAAAATGAACCTGAATAGGCTGCCAGAGTCCTGAGTAATCAGACCCTCAAACCTCTAGGTACCTTCAACAGGGAAGGGGCCACCAATAAAGTAAATGGAGATGCAGAGAGGGAAAAAAGACTACTTCATTGGCTTCCTCTTTTACTCAGAGCCTGGACCTTAGCACAATAATACTTGAAAAATAAAGAGAATTTTTAAAAAAAGACTTAGATCCAAAGCCATTTTGTATTTCTTTTCATAACATTTATGCCATAACTATGAGTCAATATTTCACAGGTCATCATAAAAATTTGGACTATCTGGCCAGTGAACACCATATAGGCATGTGATCTTAATTCAAGAATGATGAGTGACAGCGCTATTCATATAAGTAAGAAGTATTTGATTCTGCAAAATCACATCCTCTTTTTATTTTGGGGAGGAAATAGGATTACAAGCACACTAAAGTATAGTATGTAGTGTATAGACCAAAGCATTAATATATGTTATTATGTGAAGTGTGTAGACCAAAGCATTAGTATATAATATTGTTTAGTGTTTTCTTTTTATGTGTCTGAAAAAATATATCATGTGATATATATTTGCAACTCTTATATATGCTGTATAATGTACCCTATGCATCTGAAATAAATCATCTGTAATGTATAATTTGGTAAATATATTAAATTTACATTTAGCATCTGTATATATGCACCCTGCATAATTTGCAGGGACTGTTATACTTTTAACTAGGGGAAGAATGTAGCAGACATAGTGGTAGAAAAAATCTACACCTAAGAGAGGGATTCCTGATGTCCTAGAGCAAGGGGAGGAATAGTTAGGACAACTGGTATAGGTTGGTACAGATTCTGATGGGAAGCCAGAGGCAATGAACACCACTGCCATTGGTTGTTTTTGTTTTTGTTTTTTTTTCCATGAAAAAAAGTGACATTCTACAACATTGTAGAGAATTCCCTATTGATATAATAACTTTTCCATGCTCCTGGATTTGCATGTAAGTAATTCAATTTTGTAATAATTACTTTTATCTCCAAAATATTTATTATTGAGTAGATATTGGTTAGTTGTTTTTCATATTCTATAAATGAACCAAAAGTATAGATTTTTCTAGATTTATCTAAGTGGAAGGATGAGTTATAATAATACTGATGCTTTACAAGATTGAACTCTGTCCTCAGTTGTCACTTGGGCTTAAATTTCAACCAAGGCACCCTATAAAGGTGAAAAATCAAACCCTTTGTAATATTGGTTGATCATTTACAAATGGGCAAGGGACATGAATAGGCAATTTTCAGTTAAAGAAATCAAAACTATTAACAAGCACATGAAAAAGTGTTCTAAATCTCTTATAATCAGAGAAATGCAAATCAAAACAATTCTGAGTTATCACCTCACACCTAGCAGATTGGTTAACATGACACTGGTTCCATTAGAACACTAGGAAATAGGAGCAACTAGGTATCTCAGTGGATAGAGAGCCAGGCTTAGAGATGGGAGGTCCTGGGTTCAAATGGGGCCTCAGACACTTTCTAGCTGTGTGACCCTGAGCAAATCACTTAAGCCCTATTGCCTAACCATTAAAGCTCTTCTGCCTTGAAACCCATACATAGTATTGATTGTAAGATAGAAGGTAAGAGTTCTTCTTTAAAAAAAAGAACACTAGGAATGATAACTTCTCTTGGTAAGGTTATTTCACCTAAAGTTTTTTATCATTTTTTTCATTTCATTTCATTTTTCATTTTTCTTCATTTTTATGATACCCTTTAACAATGTTAACTATAGTATAAGCATATTAAAAAATATCTTCCTAAGGCTAAAGGTGAAACTAATTATAAGATCCTGGGACTAGAAGTCATCTAATATTCTACAAGGTATTATTTTTTGGCTTTGGGACTGAAGCTTTGTGAAAAAAAGGCAACCCATAGTTATATGAAAACTTTTCAGCTATGGGTAAATATCAAAAGCCCCAAATCTGACAAAATTAAAAACCAAATACAAGGGGGGGGGGGGGTAGTTCTCTAACATTTAAAACAATTCTTCCATTTTCCCTTTAGTTCACAAAAATATTTTCTTTGTGTCATCTTGAGAGGAGAAGTTCCCAGAACAAAGTCTCTCATCTTGCCTTATAGTTGGTGCCATTGTTGGGTCCACGAAGCTAGACAACACAGAGGAAGAAAAGGAAAAGTTTGGTGGCCCACAATTTGGAAAGAATTTTTGATGACCCAAAAGCGCAATAATGGAGGAAATGATGCTTCATTTCAGGGCTAAGTGTAGGCATTAGAAGAGTCTCTGGAAAACATTAATTATCTCAAATAGAAGCTTTATCAGTCAGTTACATGGCCTGGCATGACAGAGTATCAGGGGGTTGTTTGTCTTAAATATATCTCTAATTGGTTAGGACAGTTTGTTTCTTTGTAGTTAATTTTTTTTTAAAGAAAAAGAGTTTTTTTTTTAGGTGACTTACTTGGGTGCTCTAGAAACTGAACCTATAAATATCATCAGCTTCAGGAAAGAAGGTTGCTTGGCTTGGGGCTCTGGGCAAGGAGCCACTAAAGTCACTAAGTCCTTGACCTCTTTGTTTCTGGCTGGCACCAATCTGATCCAGGTATATAAAATAGACTGTCCTTTATTATGAACACTATTCTGTGGTTTTTAAATATGTATTAAGGATTATTGCATTCAATTCTCAATGAATTTTTATAGTAAGTATTATCTTGCAGGGGTTTGAGTGATGTATTATGAATATTTAATATCAAAAATGATCAAATCAAAAATTAGTTGGAAAGGAATTTGCCATATTCCGACCTCCCTAGGACAGTTTTCTCATCTCTAAAATGAGGCAGTTGAAATATGACCTCCAAGGACTCTTCCAGATCAAAGGATATGCTTCTATGAGATTCAGAAGCAAAATTTTAGTTAAAAAGGAACCTTAAAGACCATCAAATCCAAAGACTCTTCATCTTGTTTGTAGCATGGATCCCTTTGACAATTTCGAGAAGCCTAAGGACCTTTTTCTCAGAATAACTCTTTAAAGAAAAACAAATAATAATCAAAGGAAATGCTAAATTCCAGTTAGAGGTTCATGAAAATAAAGGTGTAATTCCTCCCTTTTCTCCCTTTCAAAATTCATAAGTCTCTAGGTGAAGACCTCCTGCTCTAATCTAATTGTACAAGAGGAAGAAATTAAGAACCTGGGAAATAAGGTGACTTATCTGAGGACACACAACTTACATCCTCAGGGAGTCAGTCCTAGTAGGTTGGGAAGAAAACAAATACCCCTCTGCAATCAGTGATCTTCACTCTAATAGGAAAATGGCTAACAATTTAAGGAAACTTTAAGAAATTAGTTCAGCGAAAAAATTCTGATCTGTGCCTCATATGTTCTCCTGGTATTTAAAAGTTGTCTGTGTTGGAGACCTCTAGGTAGCACAAGGGAGAGAGCACAAGGCTTGGAATTGGGAGGACCTAGATTCAAATATGGCTTCAGGCACTTCACAACTGTGTGACCCTGAACAAGTCACTTAATCCTGATTGTTTATCCCTTGCCAATCTTCTTTCTGAGAATTAATACTAAGACAGAAGGCAAGAGTTTAAAAAAAAAAAAAGATGGGGCCACTGGATGGCTCAATGGATTGAAAGTCAAGCCCAGAGATGGGAAGTCTTAGATTCAAATCTGGCCTCAATATTTCATAGTTTTGTGACCTTGGGTAAGTCACTTGATCCTAATTGCCTAGCCCTTACCACTCTTCTGCTCTGGAATAATACACAGTATTGCCTCTCAGACCCAAAGGCCAGGGCTTTAAAAAAAATGTTTGCTTTGAAAATGTAGACTTTATTGCCAAGAATCCCAAGTCTTTGGTTGATCTGGCCACTCCAAGCAAGCAAACAGTTGATTCTGTGATCAAACAATTCTCTAAACTGGTTGCTTGCTATTATTGAGACCAAAAATGTAAAACTATTATTTGATAAGCTTTTGTAGTCACAAACTATACAACCAACTGGAAATTTACAAGTAAATCAGTTATTTGGTATAATGCAAAGATTAGGAAAAAAATTAAAATTGTCTTGTCTAATTTAAGGCTTTATTTCATGGAACCAGTCAAGCCAGCTTGCTGTATATGGACATCAGCCCAGCTGAGGAGTTATGATTTTCTTAATTCTTAGACTCTCATCACAGGACACTGTGATCTGCTGCCTCTGATGTGTCCAGTTAAAAGGTAGAATAGAAGACAAAGTACTTGACACAAGAAACTTGAGTCGCTTTTGCTTAGCCAAAGATGAATCTTTTGAGATTGCAAGACATCTAGCACCATAAAGGATCTGCTTTATTTACATCGAGGAATGTATCTTAAAACTCCCTGGATACTTATTGAGGTGGCATTATAATAGGTGATGGGCAATTTGGTAAAGTGGAAAGGACCTTGAATTTGAAATGATAGGACTTGGGTTTGAACCCTGCTCTTCTCCTTAAGATTTGGAGGACCTTGGTTCAATCATTTAATATCTCTAAGCCTTAGTTTCTCCATCTGTAAAACCAACAAAAAAGAGGATTAGAGAAGATTTAAGAATCACTCTAATTCAAAATTCTATGATTTTATATTACAGATATGATAGTCCATGCTTTCAGAAAGCTAAAATGCAGAAAGATCACACACACAATCAAGAGCCAAGGGCAATAGAATTCAAAACTCATTTATTAAGCCCTATGTGCTTTGTGTTAGGAATTGTGACTATAAAAATAAAACAGTCCCTGCCCTCAAGGAGCTTAAATTCCCATGACAGATTACAACATGTGCATCACTCAACTAATACACAATAAGTAACAGTAATACTTAAATGTATCTGTGATCTCAATTTGGAGATATCTTTCAGAAGTATAGATCATGATTCCTCTATCCCTGCCCATCTTGTATGAGTCTTATCCATGGACTTCTGCCATAAGTTCATCAAAGGAAGTCCACCCAAGAGTCCTTCCTGGAATTCCAAGGATCTGACTGGATTACTCTTGCTATTCATTTCTCATCCCTCTCCCTTGCCCTTTGTAATATCCTTTTTCACCTCCTTTGTAATATCCTTTACACCTATTCTTTTTTTGAATTTATTTTTAAGTTTATTTATTTAATTAATTAATTAGAATATTTTTCCATGGTTACATGAATCATATTCTTTCCTTCCCCTTCTTCCACCCTCCTCCCATAGCCAATGAGCAACTCCACTGGGTTTTACATG
The DNA here is from genome assembly GCF_027887165.1 of Monodelphis domestica. Classification (NCBI taxonomy): domain Eukaryota; kingdom Metazoa; phylum Chordata; class Mammalia; order Didelphimorphia; family Didelphidae; genus Monodelphis; species Monodelphis domestica. The sequence continues at coordinate 63,234,161 of NC_077228.1, read as the reverse complement.
TGTCAATGATCAAGTCTATTTCCATGTTATTAATATTTGCACTAGGGTGATTATTTGGAGTCTACATCCCCAGTCATATCCCCATTGAGCCATGTGATCAAGCAGTTGTTTTTCTTCTTATACCTATTCTTATTTAAAGCTTAATGTTAAGCATATGTAATGGCTTTCTTATGGCCACCAGTGAAGCAAAGAAAAATCCAAAATGGCCCTTAATCCTCTATGGCTCCCTTCCATTTCTGCAATGATGAAGACACAGTAATGAGAAATAGAGCAAAGAATTCACAGTTCTAAAAACTATTTATTAACTTGAATTCAACTCAAAATGTAAAATATGTGTTAAATGACCAATGTGTGGACATAATTCTGGAGGAGTTGAAACATGACATTTTGACATTCTTGCTCTAAATTAAATGGAAAGGGAGTTGTAGCAAAATAGAAAGATGGTCCACAAATCAGAGAGGCAAAGAAAAAGAGTTAGCAGAGTGGGTTTTATCAAACACTCAAAGGCAATCAGAACATCATCCCATGGGATATTTAGCTATCTCCTGTTAACAATAAGAAGCATTTCAAAAACAACACACTTAAAGACCTGCCATTTGTGCATTACCAGATGGCTTATGGCTTGGACCTTGGCTGAGATTTGAACAAATACCCAATAAAATTCCTACTTCAAAACAAAGTTGGGGGGGTGGAGAGAAGATAGAGAAGGTGGAAAATTTCTATAAAGAATTTGACAATACCCTCCAAACTAAATCACCATATCTTCTGATACTTGGTGACATCAGTGTGAATGGAAGAAACCTGTGCCAATTAGTAATAGGACCAGGCTTATGAGTGTCCCTCATCTTTCCAAGCTGGGTGAAAGAGAGAGACCTAATCTTTGAAATAAGGAAATTCTATGAACATCATATAGGCACGAATTTATGTGTTTATGCATGCCTAACATATACAATATTGTGCACATCAACATTGATATTGCTATAGTTATATAAAATAGTTTTATAAGAAGTTCACAGACTCTATGTTAAGAAGTTCCTAATCTAGGGGCTTCTTGCTTTTAATCAGATAAAATCTCATTGTCTACAAAAAGCCTTTTTCTATATCCCTTAATACTAGCATCTTGTCCTTGTCAATTATCTCCAGTTTATCCTATATATATCTTCTTTGAACAAGGATGTTTACATGTTGTCTCTCCCATTAGAGGGTGAGTGCCTTAAGATACTGAATTGCCTTTGCATCTCCAACAATTGGTCCATTTCCTTGCACATAGTAGGTGCTTAATAATTATTTGTGGACTAATCAATTGACTTAAGACTACACTTGAGGCTGTTTTGGGATGAAATGAGATGACATACATGAAAGCGTATATTTTGGATCACATATTGAATCTTTGTGCACCTGTCACACAGTCCTAAAAGGTGAAGAAGGGGGACCTTTCTCACTGAAATGTGAGATCATTCCAGATTGACTGGAACTTTAGGAAGCCTTTCTCCAGTGAAAAAAAAGCCAAGAAGCAGGAGGTAGACTAGGAAGGCATAAACTCTTGAAATCACAAAATTTCAGAGTTGTCAACAACCTCAACTAGGAACAGCTAGGTAGCACAGTGGATAGAGCACCAAGCCTGGAGTTAGGAGGAAGTGGTTCAAATATGTCTTCAGACAATAACTCTAGGTAAGTCACTTAATTCTAATTGCCTAGACCTTGATGCTTTTCTATCTTAGAATTGATACTAAGACAGAAAGTAAGGTTTAAAAAAGGCCAACTAGCTTAATCAGTATTATTTTCATAAGGCATAAGCAGTAATCTAGCCTTCGCTTAAATATCTCTATTAATGTACCTCTAAGAAAAACTATATTTTATGAGGGATAGAGGGCAATTGCCACTAAATTCCAATTAGGCAGGCTGTGATTTGAAGGGATACTAACCAGGGTATTAGTTTTTGAGGCTACCATGTCTAACTTTTGGTATATGAGTTTGCAGTTCTTTAAAACCCCCAGATTCTTTAAATAAAGAGGAAAATGTAACCATCCTCAAACATCTTTCATTCAGCTGACTACACCAAAAAAGTTTAGTTTAAGGTAGAGAATGAAAGGAACAAGAAAGAAATCAAAGTGCTCTAGGAAAGGCTGACTTTTGATATTTTATCTTTATATTTAATCATTATAATAAATATAATAGTTTATATTTATAGATCATTTACAGTCAAACCTTGGTACATAATAGTTTTAGAACTTGTCAGATTTGGTATTCTATGAATTTTGATGAAAAAAATTGATATTTAATGTTTGCTTGGCACTTATGCTTGCTAGAACTTCTTAGGAAGCCTAAGCCTATTTCAGCCAAAACAAAGGATCACATATTACTAGTTTAGGTGCATAAAGAAGAGCTCAGCATTGAGGAGCTGCAGGAACTTCAAAAGGAGCAACAACTAGTATTGGGGAGTTTTCTTCAGGTGAGGAGAAGGCAATAGAGGATGCCCCCACTTCCTTAATCAAGGAATGTGTGCAAGATGGATGGAAGTGCAAAACTTTGTTGAAAAATCCTTTATCAAGCAGAATTGTAAATTTGTTAAATGATCAGACCATTTCCCACTCTAGAGGAATTTTGAACTGCAGACAAAAAGGAACCTCAATGGATAGGTTTCTTATGATGCTTACACCTGGTGAATCTCAAGAAGCATTCCATGGTGAAAAGGGACAGAAAAGAGAAAGAGAAAGAACTACAGAAGAGCAGTTGTCCCTAGACATTATGGAAGAGGATTCCTCCTCCAGAAAAAAAAAATAATAATAATTTCTCCTCCATCTTCTCAGGTCATGAACTCTTCTTGATACAAGTAATTTTAAAAGTATATTTTTATCTAATTATTATTTATAAAATGAAATTCCATTAATGCATACAATGCCTTATAAAATCTAAGTTTTCTGGGTGCCTTGAATGGATTAATCCAATTTATATTATTCTTTATGGGAAAAATTTATTTGGTACTTGACTTTTGTGGTACTTAACCTGCCTTCTGGAATGAATTAATGAGGAGTACCAAGGTACCTCTGTGTATATATAATATAATAATGTATTCTATAAGTGTAATAAATGTAACAATAATAAAATAGCTAACACTTCAATAGTACTTTAAAATTCACAAAGTACTTTACAAATATTATCCTTTTTAGTTCCCACAACATCAGTAGATACTGTTATTAACTCCATTTTACAGTTGAGAAAACTGACACAGAAGTGAGGTAATTTGCTCAGGGTTACACACATGCTGCCATGTTTCCCCAAGATCTCTTAATTCTAGTGCCTCCTCTCTCTTGATTATTCCCAGTTTGTCCTGCATATATCTAGCTTATATGTGTTTAAATGTTGTCTCCCAATTTGACTGAGAGAACCTTGTGAGCAGGGCTTGTCTTATGTCTTTTTCTTTTTGCATCTCCAGCACTTAGTATAGTGCCTGACACATAATTGGCATTTAATAAATGTTTTTTGACTGAGTTATTGAATAATTTTCCAGTGGAGAAAGCTAAGTGAAAAAGCATCTCCCAGAATCTCTAGTCTTGTCAGTACACATGCATTAATCCACATAAGGACAAAATAATCAGGGTACAAAGGCAGAGAACCACCATTGCTGCCCAACAATACAACACCGTGGTACAAGTCCTCAATAAGGCTCTTTGGCCAACAGTTTTGTATTTCATCCAAATGATAATCTATTACTTTTAGTTTTGAATCAATACATTTCCTCAGAAGAAGGAAGCTAGAGTTTGGCAAGATGGAAGAAGAGGTATCTATAGAGAATAATGACCTGTTGGGATTGGTTTCATGATGAATATAGCTTAGGGTTGCTATTTGCTAGTATCTCAAGGATAACTAACTAGCTGTTTCACTATTAAAGTAATTCTCAGAAGGATTGTACTATTTTGCTCTTCACAAGAGGAAAATAATAAAAATAGTAATAACAACTGACAAAAGTGTCCTACAACATATCATCTCATGGAGCTTTACAACCACTCTCTGAATTAGGCTATAGGTGTTCTTATGTAACTCTCTCTCTAGCTACACACTTATTACTCATATCTACTTTATGTGTATATCCCCATGTATGTAAATACAACTAGGAAGATCTATACAGTGGTGTGTATAAAATACATGTATATATTGATATATATGTTATACATGTGCACGTATATAGACACAAATATTGAGGTACAGAAAATTATGTAATTTGCTCATGGTCTCATGGTTGTTAAATATTTGAGATGAAATTTAAGCTTAGTATTCCCAACTCTAAATCCAACACTCCATCCACTGTACTGCCTTTCAAAATGGTAGTGATAAAGATCAAGAGTGCCTCTCCCCATTAATTCTTTCAACTAGGAGGATAATTACCAAAAGAATAAGGTTTGTCTAGGTCTCTTTTTAGTATCATACTAAGGAGTGCTACTGACCACACTCTCCTCTATGTCAAACTATTTATCACAATGGTTCTATGTAGGACCAACCTGCATCCCTAGCTTCAAATCCCACTTCTGACACATACTGGCTACGTGAGCCTGGGAACATTATTTTTCCTCCTAGTGCTCTCAGTGACTCTTTCAAAAATTAGAAATTATAGAAAAGGTGCCAGGATACATTCATAGGAGTTTCATAAGTTGTCAGTTCCCTATTTCAATGGCACCATATGTCTAGTACCTTCCTATTAGCTATCATAATGCCATTTACTGGTTATCAACTTATTCAGTGTGATGTAACTGCTCCTAAGAGGCAAAGATATAGGGCAGTCTAGAATTGTCCTCTCATAAGTTCACCACAGAAGACTTAGCCACTAAACTGGAGGCATTTTTCACTTCCTCCTGACAATATGAGAATATCAATGGAGTACTTTATCTGCCTTCCTTTCATCTTTTACCCTTGGTGGATCACTAGCCCAACTACTCTTTGTTTCTTAAAACTCCTTGGTGATATCTTTCTCTCCTGTTAGTCTTCAAGTACATTCTATTCATACCCACCATGCCACTTTCCATTCACCTCTTCATAACATTTATCTGTGTTCCTTCAGATGCTGCTGTATTCCATGTTTTTCTGTTGGGTATAAACACTGGTGGAATGATGCTATTTAAAAAAGAAAAGATGAACCTTTAATTTTATAGGTATTAAAAGAGTTTTGCAACTTCTCAAAGTCAATCCAAGCTCCCTTTTCTTATCTTGTTCAACTCTAGGTTCAACTTGTAATCTCACAATACATAGACTAATGGACAAGTTCTATAGGTTGCCCATTTGAACAAATGCTGTATTCTGCACAACTGACATTTTTCATCCACTTTGACTTTCCTGTTTGGATAGTTAGGCCAAATTCCTTTACATGTCTCTTCTAAGTGGTTGTGTATTGCCTAAGAGGTTGATGAAGTCAACACAATTATCCATAAAAAGAGAATCTTAAAAAAAAAAATCTTCAAAATCCATAGCAAATCTGTATTTAAACTGAACTCTATACTGTACCTTCTTCATCGTGGTGGCACATACCTTTGCTGAGTATTTGTCTCAGTATTTTATATCTTACTTCATCTTTATGCTCAGAAGGTCTTTGAACAGAGAAAGATTTTTTTTATAAGTAGGAAATTAAGCATATCATTTCAGTCATTTTTTTGTCATTTAATAAGCTCTGAAATTTTCTTATACATTTTTAGCTCCTCATTCTTCAGTTATATTGCATATTCATCCATCAACACACTCACAATTGTGTCACTGTGAAAATAATTTTATTATCTCTATACAATTTAATCAGTATTTTATTCAGTTCATGGTGATTTCATGGGGATCAGTTATTGTTGTTAGATTGAATAGATTAACAGGTATACTATGTATTCATGATATTGATATTGTGTATTAATGATATCATTATAGATTTTAAGACAAAATCATCTCTCTGTTATAGAGAATTACTTCAACCTTGGGGCTTGTTGTTGTGGCAAAAATACCTCTCATCATTATGAATCATTGTCCCTCCTCCCTTTTGATCATTCTTTTTACCTGTAAATTCAGATGAAGCATCAGGTAAGAAGACCATTCCTGAGCTCTCCAGATTTAAATTACATCCCTTGCCAAATCTCCCCTGTATTGAAATTTATGTTTTTATGCAAATGATTTAATTAAATCAACTTACACATCCTCAGCACCCTCTATCCCTAGGGTCCCTCCCCCTCTGTTTAGAGAGGATGAAGGACTGATCAAAAACTCACACTAAATCATCTACCATTATAAGAAGAATTCTCAATGAATTCTCCTCATTATTTCCCATTCAACTGCTTTCCTAGACTTCATTATCTCCAGAAACTCATCCTTCTGCAAAATGAAGTCAACTAGGATGCATGACTTCATCATGGTCCCATGATGGATAGATTCTTCCCACTCCCTTTTCAGTTTCCCCCTATAGTCTGTAAATACCTTGAAGTCAGGTACTGTCTCTTGTCTTTCTTAGTATTTCTAGCACTTAGAATAGTGCCTGGCATATAGTAGGCACTTAGTAAATGTTTATTGAATAAGTATTAATTTTTCACATGCATGCATTTGTACCTACTTTCTCTTCCATTAGAATGCAAACTCTTTAGGAGCAGAAATTATTTCACTTTGTCTTTGTATGCTTGGCATTTTGCACAGTGCTGAGTAAATAGTAAGTATTTGATAAATGCTTAATGATTGAATGATTAATTCATAATTGTTCTCAATGTCACTGCTGTTTTCTATTTTCCAATTTTGACCATCGATTACTTTTTACCTTATTTGGGAAGCCCTATATTCTGCTGGGTCCAAGTAAAGGTCTGGACTGTGCTGAGATGAGCTGGGCTGAGCTGTGGGAGAGATCTAGACTATGTCCTGTTCAGTATACTGATATCCCATAAGTCTAAATCTCTGTATCAGGATTTTTAAAAGTGACAAATATCTTATATTATCCCTCTTGTTATCACTCTCAAGATAAAACCAGGAAGATATAAGATTGCTAAAGAGATTTACTATTATTATAGAGGACATTCTGTTCAGAATCAAAAGAAGAGGTTATAACGAAGCCTTTCAAATACCCCATTTGCAGATGGCATCAAACTGATTACTTCAATCTCGGGAATACTACAAATTATGGCCTAACGATCCACACAGAAAAAGTCAAATAGATGAAGAATGCCTATTTCCAGTTGCTAGCATGTAGTAGGATGGGAAACCAATTGAGTTAGTCTATCATTACATAAATCATGTATCAGCATTACCAGTGAATGAGGGGCTTGCACCAGACTTAGATGAAGAAAAGGGTAGAATGGATTTGGAAAATTATTCTTCATTTCCACCAAATCCAAGGTGTGAGATGAGTGAGGAAGAAGATCTTGGTCACATCAGGACCAGCTCAAACTCAGGAGTAATCCTGCACACTTTGTTTGAACCTCTCTTATGGGATATTCAGGGAGGACTAGCACAAATAAAAATGAAAAACCACATTTGTAAATGGTATGGGATAGCAGAAGAAATTGGAGTGACTTTGACTCAGACAAAGACTGAGTTCACAGGTTTTTGGTTCAGTCTCAAAGTGACTCCCCTAAATAATAAGCTTCAAGAGATTTTTGTTTAATTTTTCTCTACAAAAAAAATCTGTTTTTGCCCTTTAATTAAAGCAAGCTTTCTCTTAGGTAAATTCTTTTTTATGCTTGGCTAACCCGTGACTCCCTGCTCTTTTGAGACAACAGTATATTCAATAGAAAAACCCCACAGAGCATGATGCTGTGATGGATGTGTTTGGGGTGTTCCTGGCAGGTAGACACAGCCTCTAGTTGCTCTATTGATTTTTCCTTTCATTCTCCTATCCCTCCCACTCCCATTCCTCCCTTCTCCTGATGCCTTTAATCAGAGACTTTGTGTTGTTTCTTTCATGATAAAGATTCTATCATCATGGTTTCTTTGAGGAGTTATACCACTATTGATTTTTCACATAATAGTAGGTCATCTTCATAGATTGCTTTACAGTTTATAAATTACTTTCCTCTCATCCGTCCATTGAAACAAGGAGAACAAGCATTATTTTCCTTCATCTCAAAAATGAGAGATTTGAGCCTCAGAGAAATCATGACTTGCCTAAGATCACACTTCTAGAAAGTAGCACAGCCAGCACTCAAGAGTCTTACCTTTGAAGTAGGTCATGGGACTCCAGAGTTCTTTTCCAGTGCCTATGACTTCTTCCTAGCATGACTCATCCAGAAACAGGATGAAAAGGAAATCATGGCATGTTTTCTGGGATGACATTCCTTGGGTGGTTTTCTAACTCCTAGTAAAATCAGCTGATGACCTTTTCTCTCTGCTGAAAAAAGTACCAATTTTAATTTCAAAGGTAGCTTTGTGAGCTCCTTCATCTCTCCTCTTCCATACTTCAAAACTTCAGTGTGTTTTTTCCATCCCCTCCAACTCGGGCACAGTGTTAGTGTTTGAGGTAATCCTTTTCTTTCCTAATGTCAACTCCTCTGCATGTGACTTTAATTTTCTCTCCTGTATCCTTTGAGAACTTGCCATTCATTTTTCCCTCTCTCTCACTTTCAGACTTTTCTGTCTTTAGGTTGCTTTCCCACCACCTACAAATATGCTCATAATTCTCCATTCAAAAAACAAAAAACAAACCCAAAAGGCCCTTCTCTCAACCCTATTGTACACTTGAACTATGTATCCCATGTCTGCTCTTACTTTTCCTATGCCCATCACCCATTCACTCCTAACCTCTGGAAATCTGGCCACTGCTTAATTGAAACTGTGTTTTCAAACACCCAATTAGGCTATTTCTGTTTCTAAATCTCTTAAGTGATGAATATAAATGTTCTCTTCTCATTCCTCAACCTCCTGGGCCTCTCTGGTTTTCAAACACTCCTGAGAAGCCCCCTCTCTGGAAAGCTCTTTGTTCTTTGGATGTTGTGTTCAGACCTGAACATAATATCCTAGACAACACCTCACAGTAAAGTGGAACAGTAACTTAAGATCTAATTAGCTTCATTGGGGTTGTGAAAACACACTGCTTATTCACATTAAGCTTATTCTACTCTCAAATCTCTAAAGTTGTCTAATTCTGCCTCCCCCATTTTTACCTGGGAACTTTAGTGTTTGTACCCAGGTGCAAGACATTGTATTAATCTCCATTTTATTTTACTTATTAAAATTAAAATGAGGGAAGCCAGATGGTACAGTGGGGAGAGCTCAGGGCTTGGAGACAGGAACACCTGAGTTCAAATCCTACCTCAGGCATTTACTTAGTTATGGGACCCTCAGCAGTATATATAACTTCTCTATGCTTTAGTGTCCTCATCTGTAAGATGGGGATAATAATAGCACCTACCTCCCAGGAGTGTTGTGAAGATCAAATGAATTTACACATCTAAAGAACTTTGTAAACCTTAAAGCACTAGGTCCATGGTGGATATTATTTTCTATCACCTCCATCTCTAAATATATCCCTCCCTTTTACCCAATGAGCCACTCCTTGTTAATAACAAAGTGATCCAATATTTTCCAAGGATATGTAGCCAAGAAAAATAGAGAAAACCTTTCAAGATTCAAGCGCATTTGGGCTTCAACATCATACTGACTCACATTGAGCTGGTTTTTGAAAGATGGTGATGGCCCACTCCTGGTGATTCATGTGGGTAGTTTAAATGGCACTGCCAGCAGGAACCTAAAAAGTATTGCCAACCATTATGAAGTCTTGGGTAAGAAACTGACAACCATAGGAACACAAATGGTGTTTTCCTCCCTGTTTCCCATCAATGACAAGGAATTCAAAAAAGAACATTTAAATTCAGAAATAAATAACTAAGAGTGTGGTAGTGTGAATTTTAAAACTACTCCACCCTACTCAGACCATACTTTAGAAGATTTGATTTAGCTATTTTCCAATTGTAACAATCGAGATACTTGATCAGGAATGTCTTGGGAACTTTACATTGCTCCACCCTACTTAGTCTAACAAGGTCATGAATGTCTGCACCCATACTTAAGGATTAAGTATCTAGGAGGATGCCCTTTGATAGACATGTGGAGAAACAGCTGACAGACCCCTAGGTTGTCCTAAGTCAAGCTAAGCTACCATTGGTACAGATAAGATGCAGAAAAGTGATATAAAACCATCTATATAGAGTGTGTCACTTCCTCTCTTCACTCTTTTTCCCTGGAGAGGTGGATCTGGCTGGTGATTTTCCTGTGAGCAGGCCTGGGTGCCAGTTTGATCCTGGAACTCAGCCTGGAGGAGTTCCCTTAGACAGCTTCCTTGAGACGATCACATGGTGAGTTATAAAAATGACTTCCCTTTCCTTTGATTCTCAAGGGAGGCCCTTAGCCAAGGCCTTTAACTCCTACCTGGCTCAGCCTGAGCCAGAGCAATTTAAATTAACTCTTTCCTCTCCCTCTCTCTTCTCCTTAATCCCTTCGCTCTATATTACAATTTCCAGCTGACCTGGGTATTTTATTATTTGGGATATCCCATGGTGACCAATTAATTTAGATTTTAAGTCACAACTATAAAATTATCTTACAGTAGTAACAAATGTGATTTGAACTTTGGAACACAGCTGAATAGATAGATTCCTGGCCAAGGATGGAGATAATATCATGATATTATATTGCTAATAAAGTTAAATAAGGGCTTCATAAAGGTGTGCTAGAATGTAGTTGCTGAGTATCTGGATCAAGTTGCCCAAAAGGGTATCAAAGTTCGAAGAAAGAGAGAGGGAATAAATTCCTTTTGTAGTCCTTCAAGGTATCATAGAAAGTAGTTACAAAAGAGAGAGATGAATGGTAATGGGGACACAAGAGGATAAAAATCAAATAATCAGTCATATTTATTGAAACTTGCAGAACACTGTATTTGACATTATAAGAGACATTGATGTATAGGACATATTCCCTGTCCTCCAGGGGCTTGCAGTCTAGTTAGGAAAGCAAGAGCGATACTAATACAAAAAGTCACTCTAAAGTACAATACAAAGCAATATATAATTATATTCTCATGGAGTGGCACCGACTTTAAGAATCCACTGCAAAATATATCTATATACATTCTTATATGTAGCCTTACCTATTTTTTCATGCCAGAAGAATCAGGTTATTATATTTTAAAAGATGAATCCATCCTCTTTTATTTCTATCCCTTTCCAAATCCTCTAGGACATTGCTCCCTCCCTTATATGTCTCAATTATATCATCTACACAATGAAGAAATTAGAACTGATTACCTTTAATTTCCTTGTCAGCTCTAAATCTATGATCCTATGGGATAATCTATTTTATTGTTCCTGAGCACTATCTAGAAAGATTTTCCTCCTACTGAACCAAAAATATGTCCCCTTGTAATTTCATTCATTCATTTGCCAAATGCAATTAAATGTTTAAATTGAGATGATTATATAATGTCCAGGTAGATATGTCCAAATGACTAGAAATATAGGAGTAAAGCTCAGAGCAGAGGGAAAATCATGGCTAGAGATTTGAATAGAGACATTACTTGATCTTATTAGAGTGAATAAAGTCTCCAAGGCAAAGCATGTAGAAATAGAAAATGAATGAAGGCTGAGGACTGGATCTTGGAGCTAGTCCTCATTTAAGTAATAGAAGAAGTAAATTATATTTTCAAAGGATATGGAAAGGAAGTGGTAAGGGACATGGAAGAGAAGCAGAAGAGTTCAGTATCACAGAAAACAAAGGAAGAAGGTTCAGGGAGGGGGTGGGTAGTCAGCTGAAAAATACAACAGATAGTCCAAGAAGAAGGAAAGCTGAGAAAAGGTCATTTAATAATATGAGTTTCTTAGGGACTTTTGAGAAGGAATTTCAGTAGGGAACAGATGCTATCTTGCTAAAGGATGAAGAAGAAATGGAAGTATAAAATATAGATTTTGAGAGATTTACAACTGAGAAAAAAGAATGGTAGCTAAATGGTTAGGTGAGGCTTTTTTAAAAAGGATGGGTAAATATGGATATGTATATCTATAGGTCATCATATCACAGGATTAAAAACTACAAGGGACCCTAGGATCATCAATTCATTTTTAAGATGAAAGGTAGATTAGAAAGGAGACTGTAGGGGCAGGGAGACCAAATGCATATTAATGCATAGAAAGTGAAAGCAAGAATATGTAACAGGAGAAATGCAAAAGAGTACCTCAATCCAGTAAGAATAGGGTCAGGAATATTAAAACTCAGAATACACTTGGACTGATGATGAATGCTAATCACAGCAATAAAAGAGGGAAGGGTGACTTTTTTGGGGGGGTGGGAAGTTATAGAGAATTTAATTAATAATACAATGAGTAATCAAAGAAAGAGAGAGAGAGAGAGAAAGGAAATAAGTATGAAGGGCTTTAAGCCAACATGGTCTAGACCTGAGTCTTAAGAGAGAGATCAGTCAGTTAGTTTTTTATCACTCACCACAAGGTCTGTCTAAGCAAGGATTCTAGGGAAACCAGGCCAGCTCCATCTCAGCTGATTTCACCAGAGAGAGTTCCAGCCAGAGTCCTCCTCAAAGAGAGATCCAGCCAGAGACTGTTTTAAAGGGCCTCTCTCCAGAGCCTCCAGAGGGACAGAGTCCCCTCAGAGGAGCTCCAGCGAGACCTCCTTAGAGATTGTCCTCCAAGAGCTTCCCTTCTCCAGAGCCTCTCTCAAGAGATTCTTCCCAAGTGATCCTCATAAGAGCTTTCTCCAAAAGGATTGTCCCCTCAAGAGATTCTGCTTTTTTTATATAGGGGTTTTAATCCTATGTCACCTCCCCTAAGTCCTTACATCTACCAATCACTGTAGATGTTTTCCAAAGGACTGCCCATCTGAATTCCTGCTAAGTCGACTAATCTCCTCAGTAAGTCTGAACCAGAGAAAATGCTGCTGTGTCAACTAATCCCCTCAGTAAGTCTGAACCAGAGAAAACACAGCTGAGTTGACTAATCTCATTAAGAGAAAACCTGCCCTACCTTTATAGGTACCTAGCATCCCATTGTATCAATTCTAAAAACAGGCATGGCTCAAAGAACTCCTTGCCTCATCATAAGCATGGGTCCAAGTACTTTCATTGTTTAGCAAGGAGTTTTCTCCCCTAAAGCAGTCTTAAGTACGGGTGGAGTAGAGGTCCTCCCATTTCTGATCCTGGTGAGTTCTCACATCAAAATGGGGAATGTTTCCAGTAGGGAATTTGTTCAAATGGAGAATTCCTCAATATGGAAATTTTTAAAATTCACAAGTCTGAGAAATTTCAAGATTTACAATCCCCAATGCAGATCAGCCAGTGTATTAGAGGCAGGTTAAACATAGCTCATTCTGACGTCCAGACGGCCCTTTATCCTTTAGGCCACATTGCCATTTCAATTTAAATGATGTGACAGTTTTTATTATTTGTTTGGACAGTTAACTTAATACAATTATTTCAACCCTAAGAAATAAGTAAATCCTCTGCTTTGTGGAATTTGAGATGCTCTGCAGTGTCCACAGCTCTATGTAACCGTTAACTAAAATTGCTCTAGATTCTAGGGCTGCTCCTAAATAGCTACTGACGATGACCTGCACACATTGAACTCTTGTCTTTTGTAGCTGACTTCGGAATCTTAGGAAGCCCAAACCTAACTTATCTACAAAGCAAGAGAACGGAAAAGAGGAAAACGATTCTTAGCTGCCTAGCAGTACGATTCCCAACTATAAATCCACCACCTGTCTAGACTTTAAATTTCAAAGAGGAGGCTGGGCTATTTTCAGGGGCAGACTAGCTCCAAAATGCAAGATGGATGCTTTCCCAGCAGATTCATCTTTATTTCTTCTTAATATCATGGAGAAGTTTCCTAGAATATTATTGGTAGCTATGATGACGATATTTTCTCCACTTTATTGACCTAAACAGTTTGAAAAACTGGAAAACGACTATTTAAAGATATTGTCATAAAATGGATTCATTTGTTAAAAAAATAAAGGACTAAAAGCTCTGCCCACCCTGACTCTCTTTGATGCATTCCTCTTTGGACAGACAGTTGAATGAATCAAGGATCACAGTTTCACACTGCTCTCTAAATGTATACGAGTAAGGTATTACAAGAGGACCAAAAAGATGCTGCTGTATTCATTCTAGCTGGTCTTTCTACCCTTGGAGCTTAGTCTGTGATTAGGAAAATTAGGAACTAATTTGTCCCGCTATAGAGTGTGGCATGTAATATGTGTGGACTGTTGGATAAACTAGGAAAAAGTGATAAGACTTGAAATCAGTCAGCAGTTGACTCTTGCCCTCAACTGTTTCCCGATAACATTCCAAATGGAATCATCCTTTGATTGACAGCTTTCCAGCTTCTGTCCTTTTGCATGCCTTATAATTTCTCCCTTCCACACTACCTTCCTTATGTGTTTCCTATAGACAGCATATGGTAATAAGGTTTTGGATTCTAATCCACTCTGCTATTCACTTGCATTTTATGGGTGAGTTCATTCCATTCACATTCAGAGTTATGATTACCAGCTGTTTATTTCCCAGCATTTTGATTTCTACTCCTTGTCCTGCCTTTTCTTCTTTCACTATTTCCTTCTACACCAATGTTGGTTTATCCTCCTAATTCCCACCCTTATTTTACTTCTCTTTCTCCCCCCTTCCCTTCTTATTCCCTCCTTATTTTCTTTACAGTCTTTTTAAACTACCCCCTCACCCTATCCCTCCTTTGTACTGCTTCCCTCCCCACCAGTCCATTTGTTACCCTTCTACTTCCCTATAGGGAAATCCAATGGATTGGATTGTTCTTCCCTTTTTGAATCAATTTCAATGCACATAAGAGTTGAGTATTTCCTATCTCTAACCTCTTTACCCTTCCGGTGTATTGATGTTCTCCCCCCTCTCGTCATGAGCTTCTTTGTGACATATAAATTTACCCCCTTTTGTTTCTTTTCCCATTTCTTTTGTATTAACCTCTTTTTTTCCGCTCTAGTTGTGTATATATATGTACATATGTATGTATATATATACACACACATAAATATACACACATATATGTATTTATGCACACATATACCTATATACATATTTGTGTCTTGGCATTTCATCCTATACAGTTTGTCACTGTTCCCTCAAAGTGTAATTCTTTTAGCTGCCCAGACGATAATAACAATTTTTAAGAGTTACCAATGACCTCTTTTCTTATAGGGATACATATCATTTTAACTTACTGGGTCTCTTAAGAAAAAAAGCTTTTTGTTTTGTTTTATTTTGTTTTTCTTTTTTCCCTCTTTTTAAATGACCTTGTGATGATTCTATTGAGTTCCGTGCTTGGACATCAAATTTTCTGTTCAAGTCTGGTCTTTTCTTTACAAATGCTTGGAATTCTATTTTGTTAAATGACCATACTTTCCCCTGTAAGAATATAGTCAGTTTTGCTGGGTAGTTGATTCTTGGTTGTAGACCTAGTTACCTTGCTTTCCGGAATATCATATTTCATTCCTTTCGGTCCTTCAGTGTAGATGCAGCCAGATCCTGCTTTATCCTCACTGTGGTTCCATGGTATTTGAAGGACTTCTTAGCAGCTTGTAATATTTTTTTGTTTGGTCTGATAGTTCTCAAATTTGGTTATAAAATTCCTGGGTGTTGTCAGTTGGGGATTAAGTAAAAGAGGTGATCTGTGGATTCTTTCAATCTCCACTTTTCCCTCTTTGTTCTAGGGGCAGTTTTCTTGGATAATTTTCTGTAGTATGATGTCCAGGCTTTTTCTTTTGTCATGGTCTTCTGGTAGACCAACGATTCTTAAGTTATCTCTCTTGGAACTATTTTCTAAATCTTCTGTTTTGTGAATGAGATGCTTCATATTTTCCTCAATTTTTTCATTCTTTTAATTTTGTTCTATAGTGTCCTGCTTCCTTGTGAAGTCACTTGTTTCTAGTTGTTTTATTCTGATTCTTAAAGACTGGATTTCATCCCTGGCTTTTTGGTCATCTTTCTCCTTCTGGTCTGATTTTCTTTGGAGGTCATCTCTCATCCTCTTTGCCTCATCTTTTATCTCCTTTGCCTCATTTTCAAGCTGATTGATTTTGGCTTTCAAGACACTATTTCAAGCCTGTGTCTAATTTGCTGGGTTTCTGTTTTATTGCTTGGTGTTCCCTCATCCTCTGTTCCATTTGCTCTTAGCTCATTGCCTGTATAGAAACTGTTGACTGTAATTTCTTTTTTCTTTTTCTATTGTGTGCTTATATTTACCCCTTCTTTACTCCCTGAAGTTGCCTGAGTTCTTGCTCCTCTCATTGTTTTGTGGTTTGGGGCTTTTCTTTCCGCCTTCACCTTTTAAGCTGAGTCCAGCAGGAGGGTTCCTTGGCTCTGTCTTGTTGTTAGGTTTGATTTTCAGTCCCCTAGGAGCATTTGGTTTGTAATTGGTAAGGTTTTCAGAGGTCTGAAGGTTTGCTGCCTCTATGCCACCATTTTGACTCCCCAGGATTCCTTTAATGCATCCGAGCACCTGACTCTCCCAGGGTCACACAGCTAGGAAATGTCTGAGGCCAAATTTCAACTGGGATCTTCCTGACTCCAGGCCCGGCTCCACCTCAGCAACCCAACAATGAGACTGGAATCCAGATGATCTTCGGATAACATATTTCATTTTGACTAAAGAAATTCCTTCAGCCTCCCTTTCCCGGCTTCCTCCGCACACATGGTCTGATGCAGGAGATGAAAGTCTTCCAACTTCTGCATTTCTTTTTCAAAGCTGCTTCTAAGATCCTTGTTGTTCTTCAGGAAGATCTTCATGGCCTCCACATGCTTTACCACCTCCTCAGGTGGCACTGCTTGTCCTTCTGCTTGAAGATAACTCTCTTGAAGCTTTTCTCTTAATAATTCCATTTCAATTTCACTGATTTCACTTTCACTGAGATAAATCTTGGTGTCACTTTTAGGTCCATCCAGCTGATCATCCCCAGGAATATGGACTGCCCGATCAAATGTCAATAGCTTTTCTATTCTGGCACTTGTGGCGGCAACCTCTGGGATATTCCTGAACTCATTCAAAAAACTTTGAATCTTCATCTGAAAATCTTGCAGCCATGAAGAAGAGACTTTCATTTCTGAAGAGTGCGTTATTTCATTACGACATTTAATCACCTCTATGGCTTTCTTTCCATCAATCCTGAAGTGATCACAGGAGGTTATAAGACTTAGAACTGGCAACCGCATCACATTCCTCAGGAACTTTTTTGTCTGCCAATCCCCAGGGCATAAAGGCCTTTGCCAGTTCCCAGGGGTCAAAAGACCAGCTCTCAGGTTCACAATTTCCCCAGTAGATGTCTCCATTTCTGTTGGTGTGATGTTTCAGAATCTCCCTTTTTCATTTTGTGCACAACTGCCGAGCACGGGTGGGGGCGGGGGGGTGCTTTTATTTAAGAACGTCTCCATCCCCAGCTACAAAGATTCTGGGGTGGGGAGCTGGGGGAAGTGGCTAAGCAAAACTAGGTTTCACAGGCTCCGTAAATATAGGGTTTGTGTGATAGGCCACACCCAGTGCCCTCCCCGCCCCTCCCCCCTCTGGAAAGAGAGAGAATGCTCTTCACGTGACTCCTCCCTCTGAGGTTTATGCTGGGATGGTGAGTTTCATCCGGGGCCTGGGCACCAGGGCGGTTCAGGTTAAAGAAAACGGTAGGTGGAGGGGGTCCTCTATGTAGGTAGGTCATTTGTATGCCTCGCACCCAAGCCCCAGGCCTAACTCATAAGCTCTTAAAAATGTTTGAAATTATTCTGTGTTTTTTCCCTGGCTATTCCTCCTCTGATGCTCTGTGCAGAGGACAACTGGATACCGATTGTATTAAAGACCCAAAGCTTTTTTTTTTTTTTAAAGACCCAAAACATTTCATCCACAGAACCATTTCAAGATGTTTATGTCTTACTATAAGGTCTTAGATTTGTAGCAAAAACACTTTGGTTCCCTTGCATAGAACCAAGGTGTTACATAGGCTCCCTTAAAGTTCTAGGTACCCTGAGAGGTTTGGGAGTGTTCCTTCTCTGCTGCCATTGACTCAAGTCCCCATTGACTATGCTCCCTTGATTTGGTAGGTGCCAGTTATTAGTCCCCCAACTCCATTTAACCACTTAACATTTACTACTACAAAGGACTTCAAGGATATAACAAGAACACATATGCAAATATTTTGTCCCAGAAGTCTAATGGTACACTCTCCCCTACATCACTTCTGTCTCTGGAGAGTAGATTCATTCTTAGCCCAGTTCCTACAGAACACTGCTTACATCACATCCGTGCCAAGATACAGCATGATCCCTGGATGATATCTCAGCACATTCACTGAAGGCCACTCCTGAAAGTTGTTCCTTGCTCCTAAGGCATCAATGCTATATTTACTGTAAACCCATGCTTGGGAATTCCTTTTGAACTCACAAAGTGGTAAGGTCCACTCTCTTCACTTCAAATGGAAAAGAGCACACCAGTGGCCAAAGACTGAAATATGTTTCTTGGAGACATTCAGTCTCCATGAATTGATGATCCCAAGGCATCTCTCTTTGTACTATTACCTCACCCCAGATGCCATGCAAGAATAGCCAAAATAGCTGGGGCAAAAGAAACCTGATGAAAGCCCACCAAGTCTTTTTGAAGACCTCTAAAGATAATCAGAGTCTCCTATTCTTTTAGCAGATCAATGCCAGTTATAAAGTTCTATACCCACTCCAAAGTCTCTCCAAGGAACTTTCCTTACACATCCTTGTGATCTCCCCAAAGCAAGCCCTTCAGCTTCTTAACATGGAAATATGTCCCAGGTTCAGGGACCAGAATCCCATTATAGACAGAATCAAAGAACAAGAGCTCCCTGGACCAAAAGTGCCCTCCCTTCTGTCACTTCCATAGATTTCCTCACATGGTTTTTGTTATTCCTGCACTAACCTCTAATAGTATCCTATAATATCCTCCAGGAGCTATTGGTGGGCCCAGTTCCTTAAAGTTCTCTCTCATCTTTCACCTTAGTGTCATAGAATACTATACACATGACTAAGTATCTCATATTTATAATCATACTTCACACCCCATCTGCCCTAGTTGGTTTTTCTGAAGCACATTCACTGATTGGATATGACATATGGTCCTGCCATCTTTTTGAATGAAATTCGTTTCTCCATAAGCATCTGGTCCTTCTCTCCACTGAAGAACATGTAGCATCATCTCCTCTATTTCCTTTGAACTTTTAATTTTTATACTATTATCATAATGGGGATTTCACAGATTGATAAATACTTTTAAAATGAATAAAATGGAAAATTCATTGTTCCTAGCTCATTAGCAAAGGTAAGGCAGCAAATATATCCTGGGGCCAATGATAAAGGGCCATTCAATTCTACCCACTCCTTGAATTCTAATTAATGATACATCTTAGATAACATTATATCTTCAAAAATATAGTCAATAAAATTTTAAGATAGGAGTAAAAATATTTTGAGGATATAAATAATAGGGATATTTCTTTAATGCTAGGATCAAGGTCATATTAATATAATATGAAATCTTTAGAAAATAAAGCAAATGGGAGTTAACTGAGTTAACTAACCTCTTTCATGATACATTTTCCAGCTCTTTCATTCTGTATTTTTTTTATTTTTTACACTTCTATAGTTTTAATTCTGAGGCACAGAAAGTGGCTCTTAGATGCAGCCCTGGGTCTGTCTTTGTTTCATTTCTGTCTTCTCTCTCCAAGTGGATTATTGACTACATGAATGGATGACATAAAAAAGAAAGCATATCTAGTTTTTCAGTTTCCTTCTTTCCCTTTCTGTAGAGCCTGGAAGAGCTCTGGGTATCTGAGCAGATGTATATGGTATAATGAAAGAACTGGACAGGGAGTTAGATTCCATAGTTCAATAGCCCACTTGAGCTCATCACTAAGCTTAAATTTCCTCTTCAATGAAATCAAGACCATAATATTTGCATTACCCACTTTAAAAAATGCACCTTCCAGGAGAGAGAAAATATAAAATTTTCTGATGTATTTCAATATGGAATCAACTCCTTTTTCCTTACTTACCTCAACACTTCTTGAGTTATATTTCCATAAAAGAAGTAGCTCTTCCTTGGTTATACTTGTATTTTGGCAAATAAATGATTGACTTTTCAATAATATCAAATTATCTCTTTGTGAAGTTTTTATGTAGGACTTTAAAGTTTGCAAGATACATGTGTCATCTCATTTGATCCTTACAACAATCTGTAAGATAGGTACTATTTAAGATTCCAATTTTACAGATGAGGTCAAGTGACTTTTACAGAGTCACACAGCTAATAACTGGCTAGGGTAGGATTTACCCTTGGCACTTGGCTCCCAATTCTAATTCTATCACTCTACTCACTAGTTGACTACAACAACCTCAAATAAATAATAACAAAAAACTCAGTCAGTGGCATATTTGGCTTCAAGATTTTGTGATTGTGACTCAAACTAACTGCAATCAAGCAAACCACTGGCCATGGTGCTGATAGTACCAACTGACCCTTGAACCAGATCCCAGATTATGGCATCAATTCATGAGTTTTCTTAGGTGTTTTGTGCTTAAGATAAAAAGAATTGCTAAATCATAGAATATTCAATCAGGAATGAAACTTAGAGATGTAACACTTGATCTTAGCAAAGAGATTAATAGGTGATAGTCTATTTCTCTCTCTTTAAAAATGAGAAGGCCAAGGCCAAGAGAGCCAAATTGACATAAAGTCATAGGATCATAGGTTCACAGATGGATGGTGATTTAGATATCACTTATTCCAATTGCCTTGCTTTAGAGATAAGGAAAAAAAACAAGGAAAACTAAGGAAATTTGTTCAAGGTCATACAGGTAGTAAACTGGCATAGGCAAGTCTTAAAAGCAAATCTGCATTCAAGATTAGTTCTCTTTCCAAAATGTTCTGTGATAAACCTGTTGCTCCTGGAGGTGAATAAAGTGATATGGTGAACTTTAAGTACTTAAGACCAAAATCCTACTCTTCCCTATTTAACTCTACTACTCCACTTTCTCCCATATTCTTTTGAAGATCCTCAATGATAGCAGATTTGTATGCTTAGGGGAAGTATTTGAGCCTTAGAAACATGGAAAAGGTATTTAGAATGTGTTAAATGGTCTCTACAAAAATGCAACACCTTTCACCTGGCATTCAAAGTTATTTCCCACTGACTGCTCTGGTTTTATTTCATGTTACTCCCTTTCACATTCTCTCCAGTTCAATCAAATTGGAATAATTCATCTCTCATTTTTGTGCATTTGAACAGGTGGCCTCCCACACCTGGAACCCAATTCTTTCTGGCCTCTATCTCATAGAATCCCTTTGCTTCCCTCAAAGAACAGCTTAGATACCATCTCCCTCATGGGGGCTTTCTTGAATCCATTGAGATGTTGATGTTCTCCATCTATTTTTGAAAGGTTTGGTTCCATACTTTATATCAGCCTGATAAGGGAGATGATTTGAGGAGCAAGAAGACTATCCCAGGGCCATCAATAAATTTCAGGAGGAGCCACTCCACCTATATATTTTGTTTTTTAAAAAAATCCTTACCTTCCATCTTAGAACTAGTACTATGTATTTGTTGTAAGGCAGAAGAGTGGTAAAGGGCTAGGCAATGATGGTTAAGTAACTTACTCAGGATTGCATAACTAGGAAGTATCTGAGGCCATATTTATACCCAGGACCTTGTATCTCCTTCTATCTTCCCTCTATTATTTTGTATTTAATTTACATCCTAACTTTTGAAATATCTAGAGTCAGAAGACCGGTGTTCTATAGGCTTGGTTGGCTGCAATTTCCTACCCAGGTAAACTTCAGCAAGTCACTTCATCTCTGAGTCTCAGAATTTTCATCTATAAAATAAGAGAGTTCAATTTTATGAACATCCCAGTCTCTTTCAGCTCGAAACACTATATCTTATGACCTCAAACCTCCCTTCTAACTTAAAGAGTTTAAAATTTCCCTCCATGAGAATCTGAGCTGTACACTTGCCAGGGTTTCAAGTTTGTGCACATCTGACCTATAAAGAAACTTTAGCACCTCTTTAATTATAAGTAATGACAGCTGTTAAATCTAGGACATCAGATGGATGATGCACATGTCACCTTTAGCCTGGAGACCTTTAAATGACCCAATATCAATGACTTCAACTATTAGTTCAAACGAAATTAAAATGAGAGCAAGAACTGAACATCAATGGTATCTTTTATATGTGAGAGATAAATAAAGAAGGGAAACAAACAAACAAACAAACAAACAAACAAAGGTAATTTTGTCCTGAAAGTTGCAGAAATGGGTGGTGGGTAGCTGTCTGTGTGAGAGAGATAGACAGACAGAAAGAGAAGAGAAGAAAGGCACAGAACCAGAGACACAGAGGCAGGGAGATGGAGTGATAATAATGTATGTATGTTACAAAAACAACAACAGTTAAGGAAAGTGATCAGCATCATGAGACTAAATTCTGTTCTATTCTAGAAATCTCTCAATCTACAAGAAAGCTACATAAAGGTCTCAATAGAATTAGACTTTCCTGCTACCTAGCTCTTACTAATGAAGCCCATTGTTTTGGGGTTGTTGGTTTTTTTTTTATTTCACAAGACAAACTATTAGATGCTTCTCCTGGAGGTCAGTAGTGTTGATAGCATTCCCAGATATACTCGGGTATCTTTATTGGAACACTAAAGTTCTGGCAAATTAGAATCCCCATGGAACCTCAGCCACTCTGGGCTTGGTGGTGCTAAAAACTGGTCAAGACAAACATTGTAATTATGCTGGGAATCAGAATTTTATGCTAGGAATCCCTCCTTAGGGAGATCCCTCTTGAAGACCTGAAACTTTAGTATCCTCTTTTCATAAAAATCTTGTGATAATCTCCTTAGTTCCAATTAAATTTGAAAAATAAACTCCTCTACAACATATGCTTCCCTATTCTTTAGGACAGATGTCCAGCAAACAGACAAGTAGTAGAAGCTCTGAAGCTAGAAAATGCTTCCCACTCCAAATCCATGATCCTATGATACGACACTGCTGACCTACCTGCCTCATGGAGTTCTTGTTGAATGCAAGCTCCTTGAAGATAGGTTTTTACTCTTTGTTTTCGTATTCACAGTGTACATATACTCTAGTCCTTGCAAATAGTAGGCATTAAATGAATTTTGTTTAATTAAATTGGGGATTGAATGCAATAATTAATACATATAAAATACATAAAAATATAAGACATTATACAAATGTAAAGCATTCTTGCTATTAATATTGTTGTTATAAAGTTCTCATGGGAAAGAACCAGTTGAGGTTGGCATTAGTTCGGATAGGATTTGAGTCAATGATTTATGATAGATGAAAGGTTTCCTATCATATTCCTTTCCCTTAAGTCATCTAGCCTCCTTAAATAGATACAGTATACATTTCTCCAGAAAAAGAAGACTGAAATAGTTATTAGTGTTTACAAGCATCAAAGCCAATGGGATGAGTTAACTTAAGATAGGTCTATAGTAGAATTTGAATACATATGCAAAAGCTATATTCTGCTATTTGGAAACATATAGGTTTCTTCTTCTGTTAATACAGTGATCCCTCACCTATAGCAGTAGTTACGTTCCAGAGACCCCTGGGATAGGTGAAAATCCATGAAGTAATGGTATTATATTCATTTTATTATCTATCTAAATATATATATATACACATATATATATATTGAGACTTTATAAACCCTTCCCCCTCTCCTATAAACCTTTTCCACACTCTTATTAACCTTTCCCAAACTCTTATAAACACTTAACCAATCAGTGCCCAGGATACAGAACACAGCACTAGCACTGTGATTGGTCCTGCAATATACTGAAAACTCCACAATACAGAATTAAATTTATATGTATTTTTTAAACCTGCTATGCATTTAAGCCACAATAAGTGAACCACAAGAAGGTAAGGAAAAAATGTACTGAATCCAAAGGGAAGATAATGCTTTTATAATCTCTTCTTGGACCAGGAGAGTTCCCAGAGAGCAATCTCCTCTGTACAAAGGAAACGCAAGAATAGTTGAGGCAGTAATTGGTTTCCAACCTTTGGGTTTCTTACCTAGAGTGGAAATGGAAGAGTACTTGATTTATTGATTGCAAATAGCCTTGGTATCCATATTCCTAGTAGGAACTTCCATTTTGATATTTATTTAGTTCCAATAATATTTAAGTAATGGACAAATAGTTCTTCTGTAGACAGCAAGAAATGATTCCAATGACACATGCAAAACCCAGAGGAATTGCATGTCATCTATGAGGGGACTGGAAGAGGGTTGGGAAAGAACATGAATCTTGTAACCATGGAAAAATATTCTAAATTAATTAATTAAATAAAATTTTCCAAAAATCTAAAAAAAAAAAAAAGAAATTATTCCACACATTTGTGAAATAATGTTTTCTAATAGATTATATACTGTTGATTAATAAACATTAACTTAAATGTTTTACTGAAATCATAGTAGCTTTCCATCATCATGTGTTTTCTCAATGCAGATGCTAATATTCCAAATGCTCTAGATTGGAATTTTGAGCTTTTATATAAATAGATATAAATATAGATAGATATGTATGTATGTATACATGCATACACACTGTTGTTATTGGTCAGACATGTCTGATTCTTTGTGAATACATGGGCCTTAATACATGAAGCCCTTCTATCCTCCACTACTTCCTATATATGAATGTGTGTACATTGCTTTTAAAAAGATGTTCTCATACTTTTAAAGGTATAGAACTACTAGCATAGTGGAAAATCCACTTACCTAAGACTCAAGCAAACTGAGTTCTAATTTATGTATTGACCCTAACTAGCAACTTACTTGACCTTTCTAAAGTGTAGCTTGAGTTTTATAACCCTTAAACTCTTGTGAAAACAAGAGATGCTTCTGGATTCTAGGTGGCGGTAGACACCTATTCCTCTCTTGTGCTTATTGGAATAGCGGACAGTATGAATTCCTACCCCACAATTTATCTCCCAGACTTAGGATTCTCCTTTGAAAACTTAATCAAGACCAACCCTCAGATTATTATGGAGGAACTAGATCCATGGCCTGGCAATGAAACTTAGTGTTTCCTTCCATACGTGCTGTCTTCAGAAACACTGCATCTGGAACCAACAGAAGGGGAGAAATGAAAGAATGTTAGGCATCTTTATTTGTTAAATTTTGGTGAGTGATAAATTCCATACTGACTTTGTGGAAATGTCTCAAATGTGGTCTGCAGAAGGAAGTAAATTCTCTGTAATTATCAAGGAACTACAGGCATTAAATCAAAATAGAAAGGTGGATATCTAATATTCAAGAAATTTTGACTAGCATGAAGGATTAAAACTTTAAATTCTGGTTGATTGGTTGCTGTCCTTTGTACTTGAAGAGGACAAAATAATGCCATTAGTGATATATTTTGATTCACATAAACTGGATTTAAATGTAGCAAAGATGCACCATCTTCTACCTCATATCTATCTTCTAGAGTCGTCTATGTCCAGTGGCAAGACAAAAGTCAAGACTAGTGACAGATTAGGATGCAGTGGATAACCTTGACTTCTTTGATGTCTATCCAAGCTCTAAGCATTCCACAGCACCCACTTCAGCCACCTTCATTGCTGTTGCAACAAATTATTCTCCTCTGCCCTTTCCACCTATCCCTGGGATTGACATCTCCCCTAACTCATCAATGTGTTTGAGCCGTATTAGTTATCCTCAGCTGAGTTTAGCAGAGTGAGATTGATGTGCATGTTATAGCTTCTTGGAAACAAAAGTGAGAGTTAGATGGAAAGTGAACATCAAAGGAGCAAAGTAACCCTGAAAAGGACTCAGAAAGCCTTCAGTCCAAAGGTACTAGTCTTCCCTGAACACCCTATTCATTCCCTTATGATTCTAAGCATGGAGAGAAAGAAGAAAGAATTCTATGTAATGTATGCATGTATAGATACATATATACATATATACTTTAATCAAATATATATTTGTATATTGTACCAAATACATGTATGCATATTATATTTAATATGCATATTACCTATTATATTTATTGTATATTATATATTTCCTGTACATTTTGTGAGGCTATGCATGCAAAACTATATGTAAATACAATGAGATTGTGGAAAGGAAACAAGACTGACAGTTGGTGGGGGAAGGGGCAACTGGGAGTGGCAGTTGGGTCTTGTGACTAGCACTTCCTTCCTGACAGGTTTTTATTTCCTTACTGGTGTTGGAGGAGAGAGGAACTCATTCAGCCCAGTCTGGAGTGGAGTACCTCTATTTGGTTCAGCCCAAAGATTCATGCCCAATCAGCTCTGAAAGTTAGAACTTTCCTTGGTTGCTTGCAGTCTACTGCTAAGATTCTGAATTTGACAAGGCTAGGACAGATATGGAGTAGACGGTAATGGGAGAAACCCTCCACCAGCCTGTGAGCCCTGGCCTCAGCTCTGAAGCTAAGAAAAAACTCCAACCTTATTTAGGGACATCCCTCAACCCCTCTTTCCTGATACCTCTCCAATCCAAACAGGTTATTAAACTTTATCTCATTTGAATTCGCAGTCAGATAAATGGACTATCTTTTCTGGGACATAGAGGGAGATAAAGATCAGTTCAGTCATTCAAAGACAAATGTTCCTTATCAGACCCCTGCTACTGCCTCTTGGCAGGGGGCATCTCTCTCCTTTGCCTCTTTTTCCTCTCTGGCCTAGACAGCAGATCCTCAGGCCTTCTTGCTAAGTTAACTAAAACAAATAGTTTTCCTATTTTATATATATTATTATTTTCAGACTAATTATATAATACATATATATATATGTTTCCATTAAACACAATTCCAGCATCAGCTTTACAATAAACAATTAAAAGTTTACTATCTGCAATTGCATCTTAAGTCTATTCCTATGTATAACTAATTGTCTATTCTATGTTTAATTGAACTTCCTCCTAATTTATTCCTTACTTATTATAACTATTATCTAAATCTCTAGTCTAATCTATAACCTAATTTTCTGTACAACATATATACATGCTATGCTAAATATTTACAGACTATTGAGGAACTTTGATGAATATTCCCCACTTTTATCATGACCCTTGCTAATCACAAGACCCAACTGCCACTCCCAGTTGCCCCTTCCCCCACCAACTGTCAGTCTTGTTTCCTTTCCACAAGAGAGAGAAGAACAGAGCAGAGGAGTGGAGAGAAGAGGAAAGGAAAGGAGAAGAAAGGAGAAAAGAAGAGAGAGGAGAGGAGAAAAGACATTATAAAACAAAATCAAAAGTATGAAAAATAGAAGTAAATGTGAAATACATTATTATAAAAACAATTAACCTGGAAATAGATTGAGAAGAGATAATTTAAGACTAAGTGGACTATGGAAAATATTCTTTACTCATAGATACACTGAGCTTTTGTGAAGATTGGATTTAACTATCTCCTGATTATAACAATGAAGATACTTAGCTCTTCCTTTATTGTAAAGATAAAATTGTAATCTCCTGATTGTAACAATGAAGGTACTTAGCTCTTCCTTTATAGTGAAGCTGGAATTGTAATCCACAATCTATTTTTAGATTTTAATCTACAAAAAGGTTGATAACTCAGTATTTTAAGTACCTCTACCCATTTTAACCACAAAAAGGTGTTAAGTAACCACAAAAAGGTGTTAAATAACTATAAAAAAGTGAACTTCCCCAAAAAGGTATTAAGTAACCCAAAAAGATATAATCTAACCAAAGAAGGTGAGAACTAAAGAGTGGGTAGTCCTGGAGAAAAGCATTGGCTGTGATTGGTAGACATGAAATTTAGGGGAGGTGACACAGAAAAACATTCTTTAAAAAGAGGATGAAAGTCCAGAAGATATATATTCAATTCAAGTTTAGAGTTGGATGAAGGATCTCTGACTCAGAGTTAGACTCGGAGGAGAGACTGGAGACATACACTTGAGGAGCGACTGGAAGACAGACCCCCAGACTTCTTTTCATTTAGATGGTCATCTTTGGTGAGTGAAAGTCTGACTTAGTGACCCCACCTTTCTGGAGGCATAAAGCCTCCAGGAAAGGTCATTGTCTTGAGACTCTCTTCCCCTGGCTGGGGCTTAGAAATTTCTAAATGGCTCAGAGGAAGCCAGAGTTTTTTTTTTCTCTCTCTCTCTCATTGCTTAATATCTTCCTTCTATTGTAAATAAACTACCATAAATTCATTTTACTTTAGTAATTCACTTGGGATTTAGAAATTTAAATCACTGGTGACCATCTATTATATATTCAGAGTCCAACCACAAATAAATTTAACACTGATATAATAAAAATGACAATTCTATTTAATCTACTAATTCAATACCATAGCAATCAAACTTATTTTAGAGAACTAGAAAAATAATAAAATCCTTCTGGAAGAAAAAAGGTCAAGAATATTAAGGAAACTAATTAAAAAAGTGAAGGAAGGTGGATTACTAGTACAAGATCTCAAACTGTACTATAAAGCAGGAATTATCAAAACAGTCTACTACTAGCTAGGAAATAAAATTGCAAATCACTGGAATAGATTAGATACACAATATACAGAAGTAAATTATCTTAGTAAACTAGTGTTAGATAAACCCCAAAATCTCAACTTTTAAAATAAGAATTCACTGTTTAACAAAAACTGCTGGAAAAATTAGAAAACAATATGGCAGAAACTAGATATAGACCAGTATCTCATACTCTATCAAGACAGGATCAAAATGGGTATATGATTAGATATAAATAGGGATACCATAACTAAATTAGGGGAACATCAAATGGTTTACCTAGCCGATCTATAGATGAGGGAAGAATTTATGAGCAAACAAGAGGTAGAGAGTATTTATAAGATATAAAATGAATGATTTTTATTATATTAAATTAAAGGGCTTTAATACAAAAAAAGATCCAATGTAACCAAGATCACAAGGGAAACAACAAATTGGGGGAAGATTTATAACATATTTCTCTGATAAATGTCTAATTTCTCAAATCTATAAAGAAATAAGTCAAATTTATAAAAATGCAAGCCATTTCTCAATTGACAAATGGTCAAAGGATATGAACAAGCAATTTTCAGATGAAGAAATCAAAGCATCAATAATCATATGAAAAAATTCTAAATAACTCTTGATTAGAGAAATGAAAATTAAGACAATGCTGATGTACCACCTCACACCTAGCAGACTGGCCAATATGACATCAAAGGAAAGTGATAAATGTTGGAGGGGATATGGAAAATTGTGACATTAATGCATTGTTGGTGGAGTTTTGAATGGTCCTAACCATTCTAGAGGACAATTTGGAACTATCCCCAAAAAAGCTATAAAATTGAGCAAACCCTTTGATCCTATAATATAACTACTATTCTGTATCCCAGAAATAATTTTTAAAAAAAGGAGGGGAGAGGGCCAGCTTGTAAAATAAAAGCATTTTTAGAAGTTCTTTTTTGTGGAGGCAAAGAATTGGAAAGTGAAAGGATGTCCATCAATTGGGGAATGGCTGAATAAATTGTGGTATGTGTTGGTGATAGAATACTATTGTGGTATATGAATCATTGGTTGGTTGATTTCAGAAAAATCTGAAAAAATCTACATGAACTGATGTAGAACAAGATAAGCAGAACCAGGAGAGTACTATACAGAGTAACAGCAATATTCTACGATGATCAACTATGAAAATGTTGCTACACTCAGCAATGCAATTATCTAGGACAATTCTGAAGGACTTGTGATGGTGAATGCTATCCATCTCTAGGGGAAGAACTGTTCAAGTTAGATGGACATGGATCAAGGCATACTATCTTTCACATCAGTATATTTATGGTTTTATTCTAGGGGTTTGGTTGTGCTTAAGTGTGCTCTTACCACAATGACCTATATGAGTGTGTTTTGCATAATACATGTATGGCTCTAATCAAATTGTTTACCAATTAGAGGAGACATCACAAATGTCTTGATGTATTTTGAAGCCTGTCATGTGAATTTTTCCTAGAAGGGAGAAACAGAAACAATAGGTTAAAGTTGCATAGAAGCTGATTTTGGCATGATGTGAATGAAAATGTCTTAACAACAAAACATTTCCCAAATTCTTCCCTACTACTTCAGGGTAGAATGAGTTCCCTGTTATTAAAAGTCTTCATGTGAAAGTTGTATTCTGATTTATTGGGGATTCCTGCTTTCTGTCAGATATGACTAATATGACTAATTTCTCTCTGACATATAACAACTTTGAGATTCTAGTGTTATTCTCTTTCCAGAGATTTGATAAACAAAGCAGGGAAGAGATTAAATAGTGATCTGAAATTTACAAGGATATAATGCAGGTTTTGGTTTTCATTTTTCTGTTTTTATTTTTATTCTTAGGAAAATGAGAGGAAAGGCAGGATTGCATAAATAAGAGGAAATGGAGAGTGGAGTGCTGGTGGGAATATATAACCATGGTAAAGAAAAAAAATCAAATTACTTGATTCAACTGACTCCTGAGTATTCCTGTGAACACTGCGAATTATAGACTTTCTTATATTAGCCCAAAACAATAGGTATTTTGGAAGGGAGACAGGGATAGCACAGAATAGAGAGCTGAAAAGTTGGCATATCATTAGTGCTTGAAAAGTTTTAATTGAACTGCAGACCAGGTGCTCATATCTTAAGGCAATATGGCCACCTGGGAAGGAATTTATTCTCTCCAGGTAAAAGCAAGGGTTATAGCTAGGTGGTACCGTGGATACCATGTTGGATGTGGCATGCAGAAAACATGAATTTGAATCCTTCAGCCTTCCTATTAGTGAAGTCAATTAAACCATCTCATCTCTGTTTAATCACCTGTAAGTAATAGCACCTATTTCAAGGAGTTATTGTGAGAATCAAACAAGAAAGTGAAGAAGAGCTTAGCAAATCTTGAAGAGCTATAAAAATGCTAGTAATTGTTATATGACTATTATTAGCCAATGAGGGGAGAAGATAAAGCTGAGGATAATGAATCATAATTCAATTCATTTTTGAAGGGTTAATAGAGCTGAAGGTGAAAGACAGCACAGGTTCCTTTTGTCCCAAAGACCTTGGAGGTTTTGTTTGACACAGAAATCCTACCTCGCCTGCCAGTGACCCAGAGAACTATTTACTGACAACAGCAGTTATACTTCCTGAACACAGATTGAGCTAAAAGTTAGGTGAGTGCAATATCTCAAACCCTAGAAATACGTGCTCACAGACACACACACACATACAAACATAAATATACATATATGTAAATAAATGTGTGGATAGATACATACATACCCACACTATGCATGAAGGGCTTTGGACTATGGCCATGGGAAGCTCCCACAACTAGACAACTCTGCCTTTATCTTCCCAGGAACTTAACCTTCCAGGAAGAACAAAATGTCCCTTGGAGCAGGGACCACGGTTCACTCCAAACCAAGTACACAGATGCCCTGAGGACATAGGCTAAGAATAGACTCCCAGTTCCCCCCTGGACAATGGCTTACATATTAAGATCCTGATCAACCAAAGAAGCTGGGCTTTGCTCACTAGGTGGGGCAGGCTTGGATTCTCTGGCTGATCAGGTAGCCTTATTCTTCTACTCTAAATGCATGTGGAATCAGTCAATCACACTCATTCAATTTCCATTAGTAAACCAAGTAAAACACTGAGCCTAAAGTAGAGCAGGAGAAGAATTACACACACACACACACACACACACACACACACACACACACACACACACACCCCTAAAATTTTTAAGTAAAATAAGTGTAAGAGGAACTCAGCTCTCTTTTCTTTAAAAGTAGTTTTCCCAAGATGGGTACCTAGATGATGCAGTGGATAGAGCACTAGATCTGAAGTCAGAAAGACCTAAGTTCAAATATATCCTCAAACATTTACTAGTTTTATGACTCTTCACTTCAACCTTAAATCCTCTGACTCTAGAGCCAGAACTTTTTCTAATGCAATCAAGTGTCCTCCTGAGTTCATTCCCATCCAATTTCTCTATCACCATTATTAATCCATTTTCAATTCAACCCAAATCTACCCAAAGTTAGTTAGCTTTAGATCAATTTTCTTACACTTTCACCCACTTGCCTCAGTTTCCTCATCAGTAAGATGAGTTGAAGAGGGAAATAGTAAACCACTCCAGTGTCTTTGCCAAGAAAATGCCAAATGGGGTCACAAACAGTTGGATGTGACTGAAACAACTCAACAATAGCAATAATATTCTGTATTAAGCGCTCCAATACAAAGAAAGGCAAAAATAGTCCCTGTTCTCAAGGAGCTCTCAGTTTAATGGAAGAGCTAATAGGTAAATAGCCAATTACAAGCAAAATAAAGAGAGTAGATGTAAGACACTCTATCCCACAGCATATATACCAGTGATAAGAATAAAGATCATAGATTGAGAGTTGGAAGGGACAAGGTCCAAAACCTACTTTAATAGAGGTGGAAGCCAAGTCACAAAAGGATTGTGTCTTGTCTGAGAATAAAAGAGGTAATAAGTAACAGCAGTAAGTTTTGAACCCAGCTTCTCTGACTCTAGAGCCAGAACTCTTTCCACTGCAATCAAGTGTCTTTGCTGAGTCCATTCCCATCCAGTTTATCTATCACCATTATCAATCCATTTCCCCCAACCTTTTTAATTTGTTTAAGACTAACACATTGTCATCCTTGCAGTTACCAATGTTTATAACCTAAGAATCAATCTCCGTTCTACCCACTCCCTTGTAACCCCACATATACAATTAACTTTCATTTATTGTCACCCTTTCCTCCACATCATTCTTCTGTTTAGTTGTTTTTGTTTGTTTTTTTTACAATAAGATAGCCACCATCATGATTTAGGCCCTTTCTTTTCTGGATTATTACAATAACCTCCTAATTGGTCTTTTCCTCCCCTCTCCTCATGTTCTTCTTTATGAAATATAAAATTATCCTATTTTATTTCTTTTCCCATTTCTCTCAGCATTATCCTTTATTTTCCAGATCTATAGTTTTATCTAAGAAGTGTTTATATTTTCTTCAATTTTTTCATTCTTTTGATTTTGTTTTATAGACTCTTGCTGCCTTGTGAAGTCATTTTCTTCTAGTTTTTGGATTCTAATTTTTAAAGACTGAATTTTATCCTTACCTTTTTGGTCACCTTCTCTTTCTGGACTGTTTTTCTTTGTAGGTCATCTTTCACTTTCTTTGCCTCATTTTCAAGATGGTCAATTCTCTCTTTCAAGACACTATTTTCTTGTTTTAAAAGTTCGTGTGTCTCTGTTTCCAGATAACTTGTTTTGTTTTTTAAGTTCTTTTCCCAATTGTCTTCAGCCTCTCTTAACTGTTTTTTGAATTGTGTTTTGAGTTCTTCCAAAGCCTGAGTTCAATTCACTGGAGTTTCTGTATTTTTGCTTGGTGTTCCTTGGTCCTCCTCTGTTCCATTTGCTCTTTGTTCATTACCTGGACAGAAGCTGTCAGTTATAATTTCTTTTTTCTTTTTCTATTGTTTACTCATATTTTTTCCTTCTTTGTCCCCTGTCATTGGCTGTAATCTTGTTTCTCTGACTATTTGCTGAATCTGTGGGGTTTTGGGCTATTCTATCTTGAAGGGGCTTCTTCTCTGTTCTGCTGATTGACTAGATTAGGCTGATGGAGTATTAATAAGTCCTGAGGTCGTATCTTTCCCAGCTGGCAGCAGAAGCTGGAGGTATAGGTGAAGGTGTGGAGGCTTAAGGGAGTTGTGCTTCTTGCCCTGTTATCAAGGTACTTTGTTGTGGTTGCAGCCTTCACCCTGGGATCCCAGTCAGCAGGATTCTTACCTTGGCTCTCAGTGTAGTCGGTGGGGGAAGGGTGTTGGAGATAGAGCTTCCCTGACCTCTGAAGGCTTCTTCTCCGCCCTACTGATAGACTCAGAGTGGAACTGATCAGAGGAGCTGAATGTACCCTGAGGCTAAAACCCAAGATGGAAAGTAGTGGCTGAATCTGGGCTGCCCTCCTCCCCTCTGCGTCTTTCCTCCAGCTACCTCCCTGCTGGCTGTGGGTTAGAGCCCTGAGTCTGGCATGGCTGTGGCAACAAGGCACTCCCTCACCCTAGTCCTGAGACTACAGGGACCTGGAGACTCAGCACGGTAGGTGGGGGAGGGGTCCTGGTACCTTCCATCTTCCTTTTCCTTAAATCTGAGAATTCAGACTTCTCTGCATACCTTTTAATTTGGATCAAGCAGGAGGGTCCCCAGTTCTGTCCTGTTATTAGATTTGGTTTTCTGTCCCCTTGAAGCACTTTGTTTTTGATGGGTACAGAAGGGTTTTCACAGAGGTCTGTACTTTTGTTGCTTCTAGGTAGCCATCTTGACTCCGCCCCCCCATCAATGCATTTTTAATTCTAACTACAACCTACATTTTACCCTAAATTATTTTTACTTCATCTTCCAATTTTGCTACTCCTTAAGAAGTTCCTTCTGCACCTTTCTCTTCCATTGCATTGCCCTACTTCTTGTGAACAAACTGTCACAGAATTATAAATCAATTCCAAAATCAAATTTTCATAATTAGAAGACACTTAATATACCATCTTGTCAACCCCTCCCTGGAAAGGAAACTCCATCAAGGGGACATCTAGCTTATTCTTGGAAGGCTCTAATGAAGGGGAGACAGCTAGCACCTGAGGCAATTCACCGTTTGTTTGAAAAGCTCAGAGTATTGAGAAGTTGTTCCTACCACAAAGTCAAATTTGTGAGAACCATTGCTAAGTGATTTGGCCAAAATCACAAATCCAAGATTTTGCAAGAATTAGAGGAACCTCTAAATGTACCCACAAATACTAAGACTATAGCATATATCATGTGCCAACTTTTTTCATTGGGAGTTTCTTAAATTAATGAAATAATAGATGTGGGAGGAAGTTAAGTGACTCAGTGAATTGAGTGCCAGACCTACAGATGGAAGGTTCTAGGTTCAAATCTTGTCTCATACAGGTCCTAGCTGTGTGACCCTGGGCAAGTCATTTAACCCCCATTGCCTAGCCTTTACAACTCTTCTGCCTTGGAACCAAAACACAGTATTGATTCTAAGGTGGAAGGTAAGGGTTTAAAAAAATTAGATCTCGTCTCAAAATAAAAATTCATTTGGTAGTATTGTTAAATTGCAGGAAAATCTATTTACTTACCATGCCTCTCACCCTTAGTCTTCTCCAAGATAAGCATACCACAGAGTTTTAAGTGATTTTCATGTACAAAGGTTTCCAGACTCTTGACAATCCTGGTCTCCTATCTCTAGATGGTTCAGTGCCAATGTTGTGAGCCATAGAGATGGTAGGAACATATGCCTATCCACCTTTTTTTCCCCAGTATTGTGTTCAAAATATTAACTACTTGCTATACCCTCCCTGGTGAAAATTTGGTTAAGGAGAAAGCTTTGACCCAGAGGTCCCATCATTGCACATCTATCTTAAGGCTATCAAATGCAAAATGAATGGCTCCATGTGTAACAAAATATTTCTTGCAGTATTATATAAAAAACTTCAAACAAGCAAATACACATGAATTTGGTATGAGCAAAAGTGGTATGTAAATATAATTGAACACTATTACACTGTAAGAAATTATGAATATGAAAAATTCAGAGAAATGTGAGATTTGAAGGAATTGATGATGGTTCAAGTGAGCAAAAAGAGGAGAACAATATAACAAAAATGATGACCTACAATATTTCTGGGCAATTTTTCTGTATCATTGTATTCTCCTAAACCATTTTTTAAAATCCCTACCTTCGATCTTAGAATTAATACTAAGCAATAATACATGTAAAACTGTTTAATTGAAAATCTGTTACCCTTAAAAAAAGAACTACATTTCCCTGGAGTCCACTGAGTTCATGTCATTACATGCTTCCTGTAGACAGTGGGAAGTCCTATGTGCCTCTTCCTTTGGCATGCAGTCAGTGGTGATGGTGGTGAGTGGGGATTTTGAAAATGGCTAACCAGCCATTGGGCATGTGGTCTTTATTTTGTATCCCCTTTATTCCTTGATTTCTAATGATCATTTAATAAACCTCCTAAAATATAATATTTTTATTATTTGAGATTTAATTTGAAATTTTATAAAACCCAGTAGAAATGCTTGTCAACTATAGGAAAAGAGAGGGAAGAGACAAAGGAGACAACATGAATCATGTAACATTGGAAAATTTATGTATAAATTTGCAACTGGAATAAAACAAAGAATTTTTTAAAATGGAATTAATACTAAACATTAATTCCAAGGCAGAAGAGAGTTAAGGGCTAGGCAACTGGGATTAAGTGACTTGCCTAGAGTCATACAGCTAGGAAATGTCTGAGGTTATATTTTAACCCAGGACCTCCTATCCCCAAGCCTGGCCCTCTATCCACTGAGCCACCTAGTTGTCCCTGCATCTAGATTATTGTAATAGCTTGCTTGTTAGTCTTCTTTCCTCAAATATTACTGCATTCTTGTCTATCCACCAATTAGCTGTCAGATTGATCAGAAATCAGGGACTTGGCCATGTCACTCACCATTTAATAAACCCCAATGGCATTCTATTACCTCCAGCATCAAATGTGAATTATTCTGTTTGGTTTTCAATGTTCTTCTTAGCCTGGCCCCTTTCTACCTTTCTAGTCTTCTTACACTTTACTCTCTTCCATGTAGTTCAATGGTACTGATGTCCTTGCTGTTCCTCACTTCTAACCACAGAACTCTCTCCCTACATATAAACCATCTCCTCACTTCCATGATTTCCTTCAAGACACAGTTAAAGTCTCATATTCTGCAAAAAAAGCCTTTCCTAGTCCTCCATCTCTTAGTGCCTTCCCTCTGAGATTACCAATTTATCCTGTAAGTACTTTGTTCATAATTGTTGCCTTATTATCTTTCTCTTTGAACAGTGAGATCCTTGAGAGTTGTGTCTATTTTTTGCATTTCCTCATATCTGGAGAATTTAGAAAAGTGTCCAGCACATAGCTTATGCTTAACAAGTGTTGGTTTACTCAGCCTGATGTCTTGAGGTACATCCTATATAAGTTTTCTTTATCATATTCTTTAATTTAAAATTCTTCCATTTCTCTTCACATCTTGACTAAGTTTAATATCCTTATTTGGGGAGGTCTATCATATTGGATTTTGTTGTTGCTGCTCTTTCAAAAGAAAACAAAAACAATGCCAAACTTGGGTTTACTTTAGTGCTCAACTTAACGCCCCCCAATAGATGATGTAATAGTACCATCTTTCTTTTCATTAAAGGGGTGAGAGACAATGAGTGTGAAACTTTAGCTATATTGGCATTCTCCATCACTCTACCATTTGGTTTTTCTTCCCTTTATAATATAATTACAATGTGGGGAAGATGCTCCTTGGGTTGATATGTACAGAAATGTCTGAGATGTAAAAACAAAGGTTATCAATCAAGTTTATTTTAATAAATAGAAGATAGATTAATTGATTAAACGGAGATAGGAAAGTGCTACTGAGAAACCTACTTCTATAAAGGTCTCGTGATATTGCTTGTATTTGTTTGGGTAAAAGAGAAAAGAAGGTTTCTTTCTTGGTGCCAAAGAGAAGGGAATCCCAGTGAAGTTAGCTAGCTTCTCTCAGACAGACCTGGGATATTTATGGCTCACTTTTCAAATTTCACAGAAAAATTTCTCAGCCTCTTGTTCCTGGCTAGAGAAACAGACTCCAGCCTTTGAAGAGGAGCCAATACACATAAAGTACAGCTAGAAGCACCCAGGAACCTGGCCCATGGAATATAAAGAGACAGGAGGGAAACTTTTCCAGAAGACTATTTATGCTAGCTATGCTTTTCTGGAGACAAACATCTGAGAATTTCACATTGTTGCTTCCCCAAAGAGACACAAAGGAGAGGGAATTCTGTCTGCCTCCCTATAATGTTCTGATTTTTAATCATATTTGTCATATTGTCTAACTTGTCATATTGACTAACTTGATTTGTCTCCTGAGATTCAGTTTCCCAATCCGTAAAATGAGACTAATTATCCTAGTATTACCTGCTTCATAAAGTCATTGTGAAAAAAATAAATACTTCATAAACATTAAAGTACTATGCAAATATGAGTAGTAGTTGAGTAGTGGCTTATTGTAATTATTGTTGTTAATATATCAATTTGGATATAATTTATAGGTAGTCAAGGCATTGTGGGGTGCTAGAGGTGAACCCCTGGGGTTCAGGAAAGTTACCTTTTGCAAGAAGGCAATACTCCAAAATTTAGCTTAAAAGTAAAAAGGGACATTTATTAGTAATGTTGAATTTTTGGCCAACAAGACAGCATGAGGGGAACAACCAGGAGGGTTGCTCCCAGAATGCCTCTATTCTGGGGGGTTTATATTCTTTACAACAGTGAGGACATGACTCTGGAGCAAGGGATTGGGGGGGGGGAGTTTGCAAGGGGTTGTGGGAGAAGGTTTGCTCTAAGGCATGGGGGTGGTTAGAATAGTTCAGAAGAATTATAAAAGAATGAATGAGAATAACAAAGAAATAAGGGCAAAAAGTAAATCTAAGGAAAAAATCAACAAACAACCAGCAATAAATGAATTCTGAACAAAACACAAAGGCACTAACCATAACACTAGATTCTCTGAAAAAGAGAACAATAGAATTGAAATGTAAAAATGTAGAAACAGGAAGAAAAACAATGTAACAATTTTAAAAGATTATTTTTAAAAGAATCTAGAAAACAAAAATGATATAATTTAAGTTGAGACCATTTAATGATTATAGTTCCTCCTAGTAGGAAAAAATCATGAAAGAAAAAATCTGAACACTACATAAGACATAAGACAATTGCCTAGAAGCATTGAAAGTATACAACAAATTGTAGATTGAGAAAGAGCAAAGAATACCAATAGAAATCCCAAAATTATATCAAAATCAAATTTTAGAAGTACATCAAAGACCATTTTTTTCTTAGAGCAAGGGAGAAAAACCTTCACATGACCCAATTAGGATATCTAAAGTTAATCTATGGTTATAAGAAAGTAAAGGAAAAATAAAAAATTGATATTTCCAATACTGAACAAAAATAATTGACACCAAAAAATAACATACTCAAAATCTGAGCAAATACTGAATAGTATTGCTGAATCTACAGTGGAATGAAAAATTAGAATAATTTCTTCAAAAGAACCCAGAGGTGCACAGTGTATGCAACATGCAACCTGAACAAATAACAGAATGCTCAATATTTTCAAATATGAGTGAAAGACTGAAAACTAATATGGAATGAGATCTTTCTGATTGTTTAATTGTTTCTTTAAAAGCTCATACATCATCTAAATTACAATGTGACTCATTCCCTTATTAGTGAATAAGTATGTGGTTAAATAATATGTAGGAATAATTCCCAGAGAGAAAGAAAAGGTCATGGAAGGGCACAAAGGTGATGAATTAGGACTCAGAAAGAAAGATGGATAAGAGGTTCTAAATTTCTCCACCTTTGGATTTATAGATTAGGATTTATAGAAGAGTAAATATAGTACATTATAGGTCAAATCACAGAAAAGGTAGGAGGTAGATAGAACCATTAGAATGGAAATGATCTACAGGAGTTTGAAGCTTACACTAAAGAGTCAGAAAAAAGGTGTGAAAAGATCTTGTTATGAAATTTTGGAGTGGTGTTGAACATTTATTAGGAGATTCACTCTGCATGAAATTGTCATGTGTATGGAAATTAATTGCTACTAAGAGAAAGGAAATATTTGACTTCTTAAGAAGATATGGTTTAGAGCAACTTGAAAAGGAGGCCATATATGGTATCAAAGTGAATGCTATTATGGAAAAAAACAAAAGACATCAATCAGGAAATTAGCCATTCATATTACTATCACCTCCCAACCCAAGAATAAAGTTCTGGAATACATAAAATACCTCTTCTAACCAGAGTAGGCATTCCTAAGAATAGATTCTGTTGAAATGTAAAAAAGGTAAGGAGTAAAAAATAAAATGGAAAGAAAAAAAGACTTTGTGGAAAAGATATAAATTAATATCATTAAAATAAAAGAATGAGCTGGGGAGTTAGCTTAGATAAGATTAAATAAATTACTTAGCTGGGAAAAGGAAGAGTAAAAGAAATTAAAGTGAGAATAATCTTGGAACTGATCAAAATAAATAGAAATTGGGTGAAGAGAGTAGATACAATTGTAATTCTGATTAGTATTCTGATGAATCAAGAGAGAAAATCATGAAAACTAATATTAAGCTTAATGTAACCAGTCAAATAAATAGATAACAATATCAAATATACTTAATCAATATAATAGTGGCAAATTAATAAAAAGCAAAGCTAGATGAATTATAAAAAATTAAGAAAAGGATATT
Source organism: Monodelphis domestica (assembly GCF_027887165.1). Lineage (NCBI taxonomy): Eukaryota > Metazoa > Chordata > Mammalia > Didelphimorphia > Didelphidae > Monodelphis > Monodelphis domestica. Next base: position 63,193,827 of record NC_077228.1, on the reverse strand, counting down.
AGAAGCCTTTAAAATTCTCTCAAAATGGTATAAATCTAACCAAAAGATAAGCAAGAAGAAAAGACTAAAGCTAAAAAATGTTGGATAAACTCTAATTTATTTATGTATAATGACTTCTGAATGTAACTTTTAAAGAACAAACATATTTATCAGCATCCCATAATACCTTTATAAAAATTAGTTATACCCTGGGGCATTAAAGAACTATAAAGGTATCTCAAAGGATAGATATCATGAAAAGTATCATTTTAGATGGTAGTACAATAAGAATTATAGTTAATAAAGCAATATGAGCAAAAGATACAGATCTATTGGCACATTTTTAAAATAAATTCAAAACATGTAATGTATACAATACATATTATGTTAAAATTAGTGATCATTAAAGAGTATGTAAAATCTTGTCAGATATAATTAGAGATGCCCCCTAAACTATATCTCTAAAAATATATATTGACAAAATAAAAAAAGAATCAAGGAATTGGACAGGAAATATAAAAGATGGGAAGTAAATTACCTTAAAATGAATACAAAAGAAGAAATCTTAAAATTAAAGTTGAAAAAGACAAATACAAAGACTATATATAACTAATAAACAAAGTGAATAATGAAATTGAGAAGCCACATATTGAACTGATTTGGAAAAAGAAAGAAGAAAACAAAAAATAACCAAAATTGTTAAATTATTAAGATAAATTTATAACAGAGAGAAAATAAAGAAAAATCACCAGAAAGTAACAGAAAATTATAGGCAGAAAAACTGGAAATTCAAAAGAAATTAGTACCTCCAAAAAACATAAAATACCTAAATAATAATAGATATATTAAATAACTACATCTCAGAACGGAAAAGCAAATATTTCAAAGTGTTTTGATAAAGGGGATAGGAAAAACTGTCGCATATAGATTTACCAATGAATTATATCAAACATTTCTAGGATAATTCATAATTGTGCTTTAAAACATTGGGAAATACTAGTAGCAATGCCATGATCCAGGACAATCCCAAGGAATTTATGAGAAAGCATGCTATCTGCATTGAGAGAAAGAAATATGGGAGAAGGAACACAGAAGAAAATCATATGACTTGTCACTTGTTTAAATGGGTACATGGCTAGAGAACTTGGTTTTAAAAGATTGCTCTATTAGAGAAATAAATAATACTGAAATAGTTATCAAATGATAAAATTTGTATTACCCAGTGGCATTGCTTATTGGCTCTGGGGGTGGGGCAGAAAGAGGGGAGGGAAAGAAAATGAATCATGTAAAACTGGGAAAAAATTTTTTTTTAAATAAATAATAAAACATTAGCAAAAATTCCTTCCTGATTCTTTCTATAAAGTAAATATCATCCAAATATGCAAATCAGGTAGAGGTAAATCAGAGAAAGTGAATGAGCTCACTATTGAATTACTTAATGGTATAAAATGAATTCCTCAATGTAGATAATAATATACCAAAAAAATTCTTCATTGTGACATGGTAGGTAATAAACCAAGGATGCAGGAATGATTCAGCATTACAAAAAATATGAGCATAAGTAATCATATAAATGAAAAAAATAACAAAGTAACCCAATAATTATTTTTATAGATTTACCAAAAACAATTTTGTATAGATTGAATCCACTCCCCTCCCCCGCACTTCCCCCAGCCTACCCCCAATTGTCCCCATCTCACTGCATGACTGAATGTCACATGCACAGGTGAAAAGCTCTAGGAATATGATCTGGAACTAAAGGTTAGGAATCCAGTTCAAGAGAATGGATAAAGGTATGGGGCAAGGCATGCCCACTCTCTCTATTCCCTTTGAGGTGATGGGGAAAGACCCTGGTTGAGAGAGGCAGCCATGTGGAGAAACACATGGTCAGAGTTTGGTTAGATTAGGTTTAAATCTCTAAATTTCTGCTTTCTCTATTTCAAGTGATTATTAATAAACTCTATGGAAAATAAGAACCTAGAGTTATTAATTTTAAATCTAACAGTTTAAAACCCTAAAAATCTTAAAATATTGTCCTCCTATTGGGGAATGAATAAGAAAATTATGGGATAGGAATATCATGGAATATTTTGGGGCCATTAAAAAAGGACAAAATGGACAATTTCAGAGGAAACTTGGAAGACCTCTATAAACCATTTGAAAGTGAAATGAGCAGAACTAGGAAAATAATATATACAGTTACACAAATAACAGAGAAAAACAACTTTGAAAGACTTAAGAGATCTTATCAACACCATGATTAACCAAGAGTTCAGAAAAATAAAGATGAAGCATGTCACTCTCTCTTTGCAGAAAGTCATCTTTTTGAGGGAGTGGTCAATGCAGAATTTGTAAAGAATTTGTAAAGAAAAGACCAGACCTGAACATAGAAGTTGATGTCCAAGCACAGAACTCAAGAGAATCATCAAAAGATAATTGAAAAAGAGGGAAAAAAGAAAAACAACAACAACAACAAAACTTTTTTAAGAGACTCAATAAGGTAAAATGATATGTATCCCTATAAGAAAAGAGGTCATTGGAAACTCTTAAAAAACTGTTGTTATCACCTGGGCAGATAGAAGAATTACACTTAGAGGGAACAGTGACAAATTATATAGGATGAAATAACAAGACATAAATAGGAATAGAGATATATGTATGCATAAATACATGTATATGTATATATATATATATATATATATACAACTAGAACTAAAAAAGAGGTTAATACTAAAAGGAATGGGAAAAGAAACAAAAGAGGGTGAATTTATATGTCACAAAGAAACTCCTCGCGAGAGGGAGAGAACATCAATACACTGGAAGGGTAAAGAAGTGGAAGGTAGGAAATACTCAACTCTTATATGCATTGAAATTAACCCACAGAGGGAAGAACAACCCAATCCACTGGGGCAGAGAATAGATTTGCGCCCTATAGGGGAGTAGAAGGGTAACAAATGGACTGGTGGGGAGGGAAGCAGTATAAGGGAGGGACAGGGTGGGGGTTAGTTTTAAAAAGACTGTAAAGAAAATAAGGAGGGAATAAGAAAGGAGTGGGTAGAAAAGAGAAGTAAAATAAGGGGGTGGAACTAGGGGGAGTGATTAAAAACAAACACTGGTGTTGATGGAAATAGTGAAAGAAGAAATGGCAGAATTAGGAGTAGAAGTCAAAATGCTGGGAAATATACAGCTGGTAATCATAACTCTGAATGTGAATGGAATTAATTCACCCATAAAACACAAGCAAATACCAGTGGATTAGATTCCAAAACCCTACCATACACTGTCTACAAGCAACACACATGAGGCAGATAGATATGCATAGGGTGAAAGTAAGAGGATGGAGCCAAATGTAATGGACATCAACTGATAAAAAGAAGGTAGGAGTTGCAATCGTCATATCTGACAAAACCAAAGTAAAAATGAATCTAGTTAAAAGAGATAGGGAAGGTAATTACATCCTGATAAAAGGCAGTATAGATAATGAGGAAATACCAGTACTCAAAATGTATGCACCAAATGGCATAGCATACAAATTTCTAAAGGAGAAACTAGTGGAGCTCAAGGATGAAATAGATAGAAAAACTATACTAGTGGGAGACCTGAACATTCCTATATCCAAACTAGATAAATCAAACCAAAAAATAAATAAGAAAGAGGTACGAGAAGTGAATGAAATCTTAGAAAAATTAGAGTTAATAGATATGTGGAGAAAAATAAATGGGGACAAAAAGGAATACATCTTCTTTTCAGCAGCACATGGTACATTCACAAAAATTGACCATGTATTAGGGCATAAAAACATTGCAAACAAGTGCAAAAAGCAGAAAAAATAAATGCAACCTTCTCATATCACAATGCAATGAAAACAATAATTAGTAAGGGTACATGGAGAGGTAAATCAAAAATTAATTGGAAATTAAACAATACAATTCTCCAAAACCAATTAGTCAAACAACAAATCATAGAAACAATTAATAATTTCATTGAAGAAAATGACAATGATAAGAAATCCTTTCAAAACCTATGGGATGCAACCAAAGCAGTACTCAGAAGGAAATTTATATCCTTGAATTCCTATATGAACAAATTAGGGAGGGCAGAGGTCAATGAATTGGACATACAAATTAAAAAACTAGAAAGTGAACAAATTAAAAATCCTCAGATGAAGACTAAATTAGAGGTCCTAAAAATCAAAGGAGAAATTAATAAAATTGAAAGTCAAAGAACTATTGATTTAATAAATAAGACTAGAAGCTGGTACTTTGAAAAAACAAATAAAATAGACAATGTACTGGTCAGTCTAATTTAAAAAAGGAAAGAAGGAAACCAAATTGACAGTATCCAAGATGAAAAAGGAGACTTCACCTCTAATGAAGAGGAAATTAAGGCAATCATTAAAAACTATTATGCCCAATTATATATCAACAAATATGGCAATCTAGGTGATATGGATGAAATCTTACAAAAATATAAATTGCCTAGACTAACAGGAAGAAATAGATTACCTGAACCATCATATATCAGAAAAAGAAATTGAACAAGCCATCAAAGAACTCCCTAAGAAAAAATCCCCAGGTCCAGATGGATTCACAAATGAATTCTATCAAATATTCAAAGAACAACCAATCCCAATTTTATACAAACTATTTGACAGACTAAGCAAAGAAGGAGTTCTACCAAATTCATTTTACGACACAAATATGGTACTGATCCCAAAACCAGGCAGGTCAAAAACAGAAAAAGAAAGCTATAGACCAATCTCCCTAATGAATATAGACGCAAAAATCTTAAATAGGATACTAGCAAAAAGACTCCAGCAAGTTATCACAAGGGTTAGATTCATATCATGAATGCAAGGATAGTTTAATACTGGGAAAACGATCCATACAATTGACCGTATCAACAAGCAAACCAACAAAAATCACATGATTATCTCAATAGATGCAGAAAAAGCCTTTGATAAAATACAACACCCATTACTATTGAACACACTAGAAAGTATAGGAATAGAAGGGTCATTCCTAAAAATAATAAACAGTATATATGTAAAACAATTAGCAAACATCATCTGCAATGGGGATAAACTAGAAGCCTTCCCAATAAGATCAGGAGTGAAACAAGGATGCCCATTATCACCTCTATGATTTAACATTGTACTAGAAACACTAGCAGTAGCAATTAGAGAAGAAAAAGAAATTGAAGGTATTAAAATTGGCAAAGAGGAGCCCAAGCTATCACTCTTTGCGGATGATATGATGGTCTACTTAAAAAATCCTAGAGAATCAACCAAAAATCTAGTCAAAATAATCAACAACTTTAGCAAAGTTGCAGGATACAAAATAAACCCACATTGATGACAAAATAAGTCATCAGCATTTCTATATGTCTCCAACCCATTCCAGCAGCAAGAATTAGAAAGAGAAACTCCATTTAAAATCACCCTAGACAATATAAAATACTTAGGAAACTATCTGCCGAGACAAACACAGGAACTATATGAACACAACTACAAAACACTCTCCATACAATTAAAACTAGATCTAAACAATTGGAAAAACATTGATTGCTCATGGGTAGGATGAGCTAAAATGACAATCCTGCCCAAATTAATTTACTTATTGTGACATGAAAATCACTTTAAAAGACTGATATATATTAATTTAAGGTCGCCAAGGAATTCAGCTATGTAATTCCTAAATGAAAACTCAAGTCAGCAGTCAACCTTTTATGGAGTTTTTAATTACAAACAGGAGGAAGAAAGGTATTAGAGAGAGAGAGAGAGAGAGAGAGAGAGAGAGAGAGAGAGAGAGAGAGAGAGGGAGGGAGGGAGAGAAAGGGGAGAGAAGGGAATAGGGCTTAAATACCCCCTCTGCTTAGGCTGGGCCAAAGGCCCAAGCCCTTAGATAGCTGAGGCAAAGAAAAGAGATCAGTCCCTATCAATCACATGACCAAAATGGAGAAACAGTCTCAGGGACCTCCACCTCCAGCCTCCTTCAGAGCAAGCCCTCCTCTCAGACCTCTCCAGGAGCTCTCCCTCCAGGACCTCTCTCTTCTCAGACTCTTTCAGAGCAAAACCTCTCAGAGCAAAACCTCCTTTTCCTGTCCTCAGACCCTGCTATCTTTAAGGAAAACCCTCTAAGTCCCCTCCCCTCAGTTCTCACATCTACCAATCACTATCGATGTCTCCCCTGTGCCAATGGTGGCTCTAGCTTAACCCAGGACTGCCCAGAGGTCTGTTTCCTTTGCACATGTCTGTTCAAGGTCATATTCTCAAATAATTAAATCTTGATCTTTGCTGCAGCCCTTCCTAAATCCTGTTACTCTGAGTAGAGTGGAGATTGTAAGTTCCAAGGCCTGGTTCTGTCATTCCAAGTATCTCTATTGTACCAATTCTAAAATCAATCATGACTCAAAGAACTTCCTGTTCTATGCTTAAGCATAGGTCAAAGCCCTTTCCATTGTTTAGCAAAAGGTTTCTGTCCTAAAGTAGTCTTAAGTAGGGAGGAGAAGGATCCTCCCATGCCAAGGAGTTTCACATTCCAATAGAGTTCTTACTATCAGTAGGAAATTTTTCAAGTATGAAATTTCCCAATAGGGAAATTTCTAACATTCATAAGTCTAAGAAATTTTAAGGTTTACATTATTTAGTGCCATACCCACTGAACTACCAAAAACCTTTTTTTGACTGAATTAGAAAAAACCATAACAAAGTTCATTTGGAAAAACAAAAGATCAAGGATATCCAGGGAAATCATGAAAAAAAAATGCAAAGGAAGGAGGACTTGCAGTCCCAGATCTCAAGGTGTACTATAAAGTAGTGGTCATCAAAGCAATTTGATACTGGCTAAGAGACAGAAAGGAGGATCAGTGGAATAGACTAGGGGTAAATGACCTCAGCAAGACAGTCTATGATAAGTCCAAAGACCCCAGTTTGGGGGACCAAAACCCACTATTTAATAAAAACTTCTGGGAAAATTGGAAGACAGTATGGGACAGATTAGGTTTGGATCAACATCTCACACTCTGCACCAATATAAACTCAGAATGGGTGAATGACCTGAATATAAAGAAGGAAACTATAAGCAAATTAGGCAAACACAAAATAGTATACATGTCAGATCTTTGGGAAAGACTTTAAAACCAAGCAAGAGCTAGAAAAAAATCCCAAAATGTAAAATCAATAATTTTGATTACATCAAATTGAAAAGGTTTTGTACAAACAAAACTAATGCATCCAAAATTAGAAGGGTAGCAACAAATTGGGAAACAATCTTCATTATAAAAACCTCTGACAAAGGTCTAATTACTCAAATTTATAAATAGCTAAACCAGTTGTACAAAAAATCAAGCCATTCTCCAACTGATAAATGGGCAAGGGGCATGAATAGGCAATTTTCAGTTAAATAAATCAAACCTATTAATAAGCACATGAAAAAGTGTTCTAAATCTCTTATAATCAGAGAAATGCAAATCAAAACAACTCTGAGGTATCACCTCACACCTAGCAGATTGGCTAGCATGACAGCAAAGGAAAGTAATGAATGCTGGAGGGGGTATGGCAAAGTTGGGACATTAATGCATTGCTGGTGGAGTTGTGAATTGATCCAACCCTTCTGGAGGCAATTTGTAACTATGCCCAAAGGGCGCTAAAAGATTGTCTGCCCTTTGATCCTGCCATAAAACTGTTGGGTTTGTACCCCAAGGAGGTAATAAGGAAAGACATACAAAAATATTCATAGCTGCTCTCTTTATGGTGGCAAAAAATTGGAAAATGAGGGGATGCTCTTCAATTGGGGAATGGCTGAACAAATTGTGGTATATGTTGGTGATGGAATACTATTGTGCTCAAAGGAATAATAAAGTGGAGGAATTCCATGGGGACTGGAACAACCTCCAGGAATTGATGCAGAGTGAGAGGAGCAGAACCACGAAAACACTGTACATAGAGACTGATACACTGTGGTACAACCAAATGTAATGGACTTCTCCATCAGTGGCCCTTAACAACTTGGAGGAACCTATGAGGAAAACCACTATCCACACCCAGAGGAAACACAGTGGGAGTAAAAACACAGGTGAAAAACAATTGCTTGAATAAATGGGTCGAAAGGGATATGGATGGGGATGTAGACTCTAAATGAACATCCTAGTGTAAACAACAACATGGAAGTAGGTTCTGATCAAGGACACAAGTAATACCCAATGAAATTGCACATAGGAATTGCTGCAGGAAGGGTGGGTGGAGGGGAGGGAGGGAAATAACGTGATTATTGTAACCAAAAAAAATTTAAATTAACCCCCCCAAAATTTTTTTCTTAATTCTGCAAGCCTTTCAGTGTAAAATAGTATAATCTAAAATTTTACATATTGTAATTTCAATTCAACAAACCCTTATTAAGTGCTACCGATGAAGCACTATGCTAGGGCCTGGGGGTACAAAGGACAATATGACCACAGTCTTAGCCCTTAGGAAACTTACATTGTAATGGCAGACATAGATAGAGGATAACAAGTATATAGGGCTTTGTTTGGAAAGGCTCATCTTCAAAGAGTTGTCTATCATGTGACATTGACCTCAGCATAGAAAACTTATCTTCTATTGAATAAAAATATCACATACATCCTTAAAGTTATAGTTTGCATAAAAACTGAGGAGAGATGATACCAACAGGTGATTATGGTGATAAGGAGCCAGCTAGGGAGATTGCTTAGAAGAGATGACTCCAGAAGATACATCTTGAATATAGGAATGCACATGGCTAAGAGACAGTGGAATGTTGTAGTGAAAAGAACAGAAGACTTCAGAGCTTACTAACTTGCCAAACATCCCTGAACTTCAAGTTTCCTCTTCTGTAAAATGAAGAAAATGAAATTTGCATAACTTGACTCACCAATTAATGAAGGGATTGGGATGGAACTACTTTGTAAACAGTAAAGGGCTAAGTATCTTTGGACTATTGTTATTTTAAATGGTGGGAATGCAAATCAAGAAGTGATGAAGGTGGGAGAGGTGAACACTATCCCAATGAGCCAGCATTTCAATAAGCAGAGTGATAAACAGGAGGACAAGAGCAATCTCCCTTGATGTATGAACATTTTATTTATTCATCTTCCTTAGGAACTAATTATCCAGTTAAATTAAAGATCAAGGGCCCTTAATCCAACAGAAGACATGACTGTTTAATAGGAT